>NW_008358662.1:1315488-1320912 GCF_000622305.1 Nannospalax galili | reverse complement strand
CTCATGTTCAAGAGGATTATAGAAGAAAATTTCCCTGATTTATAGATAATCTTGATTGATTGATGACAGATAGATAGACAGACAGACAGAAAATAAATAAATAAATAAATAAATAAATAAATAAATAAATAAATAAAGCCATGATTCTCAATCTGACTAAACAGTAGATCAATGAGAAAATTCAGGGACCGAATAGACTGTTAAATGTGGATCTTTGGAAGCAAAGAGCCAGCCTGGCCACTGCTTCAAATGGCTCCAGGCAATTCTGCCATTTGTTGGAGTGGGATATACTACTGATCAAGAGGAAATGCCAGACAAAATTTGGGGATCTGAAAGGACCTAGAAGCTTTATTTTGGATGTCCTTTAGCTGAGATTCAGCAGCTCTCAGCTGTGCATGCATTCAGTACCACCAGCCTCTAGGTCAGTTCCCCACCCACCCCCATAAACATTTGGAGGGACAGGCTATCACTCCAGTTTCCCTGCCTCCGTCCTTGGGTCCCTGGGCCAGTAATCTGGGAATACACAAAGACGTGGAGACCGCAAGGGAAGCTCAAAGGATGTACCGGTATATGGTGAACGTCTTTGTTCATTTTTTGTTGTTATAACAAAATATCTAAGGCTGTTGAATTTATAAAGTGTAGAAGTTGTTCTGGTTAGTTTTTGTCAACTTGACCCAAACTAGAGACACCTGGGAAAAGGGACCCTCAATTGAAGAATCGTCTGGGTCAGATTAACCTGTAGGATTGTCTGTGAGGTATTTTCTTGATTGTTGAAAGATGTGGGAAGATCCAGCCCACTGTGTGTAGTGCTACCCCTGGACAGGTGGTCCTGGGGGTGTAAGAATGTAGGCTGAGCCCAAGCCAGAGGAAGCAGGTCAGTAAGCAGCGTTCCTTCCTGGCCTCTGCTTCAGTTCCTGTCTTGAGTTCCTGCCCTGCCTTCCCTCCATAATGGACTTGTGAACTGCAAATACCCTTTCCCCCTTAGGTTGTTTTTGGCCAGTGTTTTATAATAGCAGCAGAAAAGCAAACTAAAACAGAAGTTTATTTTAGTTTATAGTTGTGGCATGATGCCTGATCCTGCTGGGCTTCTGGTAAAGGCTGTGTGCTGCTGGGTGCATGGGAGAGACTTGAGGGAGAGAGGGATCACATGGCAAGAGATCAAGCTGAGGACATTAAACACTCTTTAAAATAACCTATTCTTGAAGAAACCTGCCCACTCCCATGAGAACTACATTAAGCTCTTTACGGGGTTGTGGGGATGGGGAAGGCATTACCTAACACCTCTCAATGGTATCCCCACTTCTCAACATTATTTTGGGAACCACATCTCTAAAACATGAATTTTGGTGGATAAAGTACGTTCAAGTCCCTACGAAAGAGCTTTGAGTCAAGCTTGTTCACTGATTCTACTCTAACTTCAAATGTACAGATGGCAGAAGGCGGTATTTGACTGTTTAAGAGGCTGTCACTAGGCCTGTGTCCCAGAGGCCTGATTCCTCCAAGGGGCGGAGGGGCTTCTGGTTGCCATCTTGGGGCAGAAGCCATGAGCTGCTGTGCTGGCATGGAGAGAAAGATGGCCCCAGCATCTCACCTGCGTGGACATGAGAGGGGGCATTTACTGACCTGGGGTGAGACTGTGGGCCCAATATGCGTGAGCAAAAGTTAACGGAGACTGGGTGGCACAAAAGCCATCTGCCACAGCGGGCAGAGCCGAGCAGAGCTGGGTGCCGGGCGTGCATTTCTTTGTAAATTCCCCCATTTACCCCCCTCCCTACCCAAAGGCATAAATCATAATAAATTCACATAAAAATATGTTGTATGGTTTGTCTGATCACACAAGAGACCCCGAGAGAACTCAAGCGACAAGGCCTAAAAAGCATAAAATCATGAGTCTCGGTTTCCTGTTATGAAACTTTGTATTTATTTTATATATTAATATTTTAAACAGTGTCTCCATCATATTTCAGCTTTATAAAATTAATTGTTCTTATCATTGTGTATGTGCACACACACACACACACACACACACACACACACGCACACACACACACACATCCGAAATTCCAAGCACGTATATATCCTATTATTAGTAAGAGGACAGATTGGCAAGGAAAACAGATGCAAAGAAACCATGGATTTGATTTTAAACCAATAATTTAGCAAACAGATTGCCCTTCGGTTGTTTGTGGAAGTAATCAAATCCACCTGACCAAGGAATGAAATACATTTTTAACACATGTAGGCCCCTTGGAACTTTTAGCAAGCACCAAGGTTGCATTGCAATCAAGAGCAAACAAACCCTTTTGCTTCCTTTAGACATCACCTCGGGGACCAGGGCTTAACAGGACACTGCCCTTCAGTCACTAGGACACCAATAACTACTTGTTGAATAAATGTATGAGTAGCAGCCACATTAATTTTAATATTCCTCAAAGGATATTTCCTAAGTTTTGGAGACAAGAGATCTGGCATCTACATCCAACTTCATCACTTATTGGTAATGACCTTAATGAAGTCATTTTCCCTCCTGGGGAAAACAGCCAAAAGATGAACTGGGGATGTCTTCTGATTTCAAATCTCAAATACTGTGAATTTAAAACTTTATGAGCGGTATACTTTATCATTAAAAAGGACAGTGACGCTTCTGTAGCCGTTCCTCAAAAGGTCTCATGCACTTAAGTGTGTGTCCAGCAATTCTGTGCATGTACATTGTGATGGCTAATCCTGGGTGTCAACTTGACTGGATCTGGGATTAACTGAAATGAGAGAGATCTTCTGGGTTGGATCATCTAAAGCTGGAAGACACATCCTACCTTCTGATGACAGCCATATAAAAGGCCATGGCAGAGGAGAGTGCTTGCATTTTGCCACTTGCCTTCTCTCTCTCTCTCTCTCTCTCTCTCTCTCTCTCTCTCTCTCACTCACTGGTGAGTTCCTCCTGCTGCTGCAGACTGAAGACTAGCCAATCTTTTAGAATTCATCAGACCTTCAGCGCTAGATTGGGACTACTGAGACATCGAGCCTCGTGGACTGAGCGACCACGGGATTCTCAGCCTCTCCAGTGTGGTGCAGCCATTGTTGGACTCCTCGGACTCTATCCTGTGAGCTAATCTGATAAATCCATATATATATATATATATATATTCATTCTATGGGTTCTGTTTCTTTAGAGAACCCTAATACATACATAGAGGTGTTAAAAGCAGAGATACGAGTATTTGTACACCCATGTTTGTGGTAGCATTGTTCACAAGGAAATTCACATGCATACTACCTAAGTGAACTCAGGACGCAGGCTCACTGAAAGAAGCTGGTCACAAAAGGGAGTATTTTTCTAGATTCTGTTATGGAAGATGCAAATTCACACACACACACACAAAAAGAGTATAAAGCTATTGGCAGAAAGGAGGCGGTATGGAGTGTGTGTTGTAGGCTGCTGCAGGTGAAAGATGGGCTGGACTGGTTTCTCTCCTGTTTGGGGTTTTGATGACCTGCGGACCCCTTTCTGACCACTTTTTGTTTAAGGCTCAGTTCTAAGCGGAGTGGGCAGAGATTTAAAAAAAAAAAAAAAAAATGACATGGGAATTGGGCTGCTGCAAGCAGGCCTCGCTCCCGGCCCGTCTATCCCAGCTTAACACTGTCACTGTCAGATGTCTAGATGCACCAGCTTGGCCCAGGTAGCTCGCTCTTCACTGCCAGAAAGCAGCAGCTAGCGGCAGCATCCCTCTGCACTAAGGAACCCGCCTCTAGCCCCTGGGGCGGTGGGGTCGCCCCCTGGGGCAGCTGGGGCTCGGAGGAGAGCGCTTGGAGCTCGTGCCCAGGATCCAGCCAGAGACCTCCACCAGTCCAGGAGGAGAAATGCCTGGCAAGCCCGCGGAGCCTGCAGTGTTTTCTGCACTAGAAGGCGACCGAGCCATAAACTACTTTTTCCCCATCATGGGGGTGGAGAGTAAGGATCTTAAATAAAAGAGCAAGAAAAAAATGGATTCTGTTCCTAGTGGGACTACTGGATAGTAACTTCCATGAAACATCAAAAGATAACACCAATATTGATACATGATCATTTTTATAGGTTTTTTTTTTTGAGTCACACAATAAAAATTTAAGCTGTTACAAACCTCGATGTTGAAGTGATGTTCTTAAGCAAGAACACTGAGTTGAGGAACTCTTCTTCAGATGTACCAGAGCTGGAAGGCAAAGAATGTCTTAGGACTCTTAAAACTGTAAACTGAGTTTACACTCTGGGCTGTAACTAAGGGAGATGTAACCTAGCAGTCTTAGCCAGACTGAAATTGCTCTTCTTATTTTGTGTCTCATGAATGTAACAAGTTCTGAGAAAACCCAAAGCTTCTTATCCATTGCCTTGTTTTCTCCTTTGATCACGGGAAAGCAATTATAAATAATGTGGTTACTTTGAGGTTTTTGTTTGTTGTGTTTTGTTTTGTATTGTTGCTAGGATGAGCTGAGTTTCTTCTGTACACCAGGTATTTTAATGAAATTTGTTCTTTTATCATTAAAGACTGAAATCTGCAATCTCTAGGAATTCTGCTTCTCCTTTGAATCATCAAATTATTAGCCTGTGTCTTCCAGCAGAAAATCATTATGGCCTTATGTGTCAGACACTTGGAAATGTCCTGCATCTACTTTCAAGGAGACAGCTACTCGTAATCACCAGTGGAAGACTGCACACCCGGGAGGCTGCTTCTAGCCTTTGACCTGATGGGAGATATGCACGGCTTAACACTGTCAGTGTCAGATGCCCAAATGGGGAAAGGGAAGTAAATAAGGCATATGTACCAGCAGGGGAGTACATATGCTTTAGGGGCTGGAGAGATGTCTCAGCGGTTAAGAGCACTGACTGCTCTTTCAGAGGACCCAGGTTCAATTCCCAGCACCCACAAGGCAGCTAGCAACCATCTGTAACTCCAGTTCTGAAGGATTCAGTGCCCTCCTCAGGCACTGAATAACTTGGGTACACTTACACACATGCAGGCAATATACTCATACACAAAAATGAAAATGATAAATAAAATATTTTTTAAAATGTAGCTGCTTTGAAAACACATTGGTATCCATGGCATCACTAAATAAAAGGAGAATAAAAATAGTGAGTTCTAGCAACAGAACAATCTAGCCTGGTTCTAAGTGTTGGGAGTCATATCTGACTCCATCGTCACTGCCTTGCTTGATACTGAGGAATATCCTCAGTGTCTCTGAGCCTATATTCCCTTGGTCTTAATCCAGAAAGTGACACCCTCATCAGCAAAAGACTCTGTGTCAAAGCCTTGATACCAACATGTCTCTGCTCACTGAATGGTCTGTGCTTTCATTTTTCTTTGAAATGAATGGCTAAAAATTAAGTTCAGTTGCAAAGCTTTAACTTAACATCTGTAGAGCCCTGAGTTTGACTTTCAAAACCAATAT
>NW_008358662.1:1314422-1315425 GCF_000622305.1 Nannospalax galili | reverse complement strand
ATATATGTATATATATAATTCAAATTAAATTTAAGCTAAATTTATTATACAAATTTATATAAAAATTTGTTATAATAATAAATGTATATACCAACACATTTATGTGTGTATATCAACACATTTGGCTTAAAATCTAATTAGCTATTGTTAGTGATTCATAACTTGGGCAGCATCCCACCCAAAATAGAGGGATGGGCATGGAACAGAGGTTGGTTTTTATAAGGTGACTCAGAACAAGGAAACAGAAATACAAAAAGTAGACTGGCTAATATCGTGTTGCTTTGTAAGAGTTCAATTAGACAGGATGTATTAGTTACCTTCCTCATTGCTGTGATAAAATACTTAACAAAATCAACTAAAGGAAAGAGGAGTTTATTTGGGCTCAGTTTTGAGGGTACAGCCCTTCATGACTGGAGGGCATGGTGGTAGGAACAGCTGGTCACACTGCATTGTCAGGAAGCAGAGAAAGATGAACACTGGTGTTCAGCTTGCTTTCTCCTTTTTATTCAGTCCAGGATCCCAGTCCACATTCAGGATGGGTTTTCCCTCAGCCCTTCTAGATACACTCTCATGCATACAAGGAATGTGTTTTCTGTGGTAATTCTAAGCCCAGTCAAGTTGACAATGAAAGTCACAAAGGACTTCTTTATTATGTGGTTCATCTTGACTGGACTCTTTTTGATTGGTTGCTATGAATTTCTTACTTGGAAGGATTTCCCTGTTCCTTTAAAATTTCACTTTAAGGCACTGGAGAGATGGTTCACTGGTTAAGAGCACTGACTGGTCTTGCAGAGGACCCAGGTTCAGTTCCCAACACACACATGGTGGCTAACAACCACCCATAATTCCAGTTCCAGGAGATTAAATGCCCTCTTCTGGCCTCCGTGGGCATTGCACACATGTGGTGCACTGATATACATGCAGGCCAAACACTCATAATTTATAAACAAGTAAGTAAATAATATTTTTATATTTTATTGGATTTTCATGATTTTCATACAAT
>NW_008358662.1:1309005-1314331 GCF_000622305.1 Nannospalax galili | reverse complement strand
ATATATATATAATAAAACCTATAGAGTCTAACTTGTGTCTCCAAATGTCCTTCAGTGTGGGTCCATTCATTGGAGTTTGGTTAACCTACCATGAATCCCATGCTTGAAAGAGATTGTCTCTGCCCCTTCCAACAGCCGTCTATTGTCTCAATTTCCTTAGGCGGTATTGGAGGGAGTTTCTTACCCACTTCCTCATGTCTATGCTGGGTTTTGGTTTTTTTTTCTGATTTGAGCTTGCATGGGACTTGTGCATACTGTCAATGTCGCTGTGAGTTAATATGAGTAACTGAACAGCTGTCTGGAAAACTCTTTTGTGGACATCCATCACCTCTGGTTCTTACAATCTTTCTGCCCCCTCTTCTGCAATGATCCCGGAGCCTTGTAGGGGAGGCAGAAGTTTGATATAGGTGTCATATTCAGGGATAAATGCTCTGCAGTGTCTTATTATCTGCATGTTGGCCTGTTGTGGATTTCTGTGTTAATCACCATCTGTTGCATAAGGAACCTTCTCTGGTAAAAGATGAGAGATGCATTCATCTCTGAGCCTAACAATATGTCATTAGGAGTCAGTTTAATATGACAACTTTTAGTAGAAAACTAGTACTGGGTTCTCCCATATGTTCTGTGACTTGTTTAGCCCCAGTTTCCTAAGCCTAGTATCAATGTCAGGTATGGGCTCCATCCTAAGAAGCGGGCCTTAAATTCAATTAAAGAGTGGCTGATTATTCTCATAATATCTGTGCCACTATTGCACAGGTGGGCATATTTTGCCAGGCCAGTTTTTATTGGAGTTCACAGGATTCACAGCCGGGTAAGGATGATGATTATTTTTTTCCTTCTAGTAGCATGCATAGCACCTTTCAACACTATAAATGCTAGCCAGTATAGATGCGGCTCTGAAGTCAACACCAGCTTGCTTTCTCCTTGTTTGTTCTACAGATCATATATGTATTGTCTTCAGAAATAGGGTCTTGCCATCCAGTTCTGGTGAGTAACCAAGGGCATGGACAATGGCCAGTATTGTTTGAGGATCTAAGGATCCCTGATCAATAGCTTCTAGAGAGGGAGTCCATTCCTGGCATTGAAGATTTTTTGTTTTTTCATTAATCTATGATGTCCGGAAAGGGAAATGTCCCCCTCAGTATAGGATAACTCCTTTTAATCTTTTTATTATGTATATTTTTTGACCCACACTTTCATTTTCTTTATTGTTCATTGATACCATATGAATATAAAGTTTCTAGAAAGCTACAAAATGTCTGCCGCTTTATCAAGAAGGCATCAGAATGTGTTACTTTGCAAAGACATGAAAACACTTGTAGGAACTGACACAAAAAATAGTATTTTTAGAGTTATGAAATAATTGCACTTACCTGTCATGGATATTTAAGTTATCACACATAGTTACTGCAATAGATAGAATATATATATATTTTTTTTTACAAAGAACTTTATGGAAAAAACTCTCTGCACACAAACCCTATAATTTTCATGTAACTATCATACTAAAGAAAAAATTCACTGTAACGCCAACACTTAGAACATTTTTAAACAAAAAGGTATCTGTACCTAAACGCAAACATTAACAAATGCAAGAATGCTGTTCTGCCAGGAGGTTTAACCAAATGCCTTTTTCAAAGTTTCTGCAGAGTTAAGAAAATGTGTGTAAGTGAACCACCCCACCCCCTTTTCCACCAATCTTCCCCCAAGAGGAACCCAGAGATAGGCTCCAGCCCAGTGCCAATATCAAAGGACCCGCTGACCAGATTAAACACTTATGTCACAAGCCTGTTATATACATGTTACACAAGAGACAGCAGACCATGAGAACTCAGAAAGTCGCTTAGAACATGAACAAACACTTGTGGCAAAATCCAATTTACATAAAATTTGAGCTTATCAAAGAAGTAAAGGCTAGTCAGATTCCTTTAATGTTACAAAAAGAGGTTTTGTGTTGTTATTCTTCAGGCATCCACTGGTTTCGTTTTTGCTGTTTTTTCCTTGTCTTCAGTCATAAACCCATGAAAAAGGCCTGTAGAGTCACTCTTTCAAGAGGTAACAGGAAGATGTACATGTTTTTTGTTTTTTAAAGAAGTGCGGATATATCTAATTTATACAGTGAAACTAATCACAGAAAACGATTAACGCCAAAAACAAAAACACAAAAGAAAACCGAAGGGTAGGTTTCCAACTGATGGATGTGTAAATTCTGCCTGTCTCTCTTCTATGGTGGAAGCCGATAAGGGTCAAGCCAAGCAAGGAGGAGTCAAGTGGCATCCAACCCTGTGGTGATGGATGAGGGAGAAAGGGATGCTGTTTGTATCTAAAATGATGTAGTGGGGGATACAAGTGATTCAATGCAAATTCACAGAGAATATATATATGTATACTTTTTAATTTAAAAATTTCACTTTGACTTTGTGTGGTGGCTTATGCCTTTACTTCCAGCACTTGGGAGGCACAAGCAGGTAGATTTATATGAGCTCAAGTCCAGTCTGGTGTATATAGTGAGTTCCAGGCCAATCAAAGCTACAAAATAGGACCCTGACTCAAAAAAATAAAAAATTTAAAAATAATAAATGAAGTTTTACTTTGTTCATGTAACACATAAGATAAGCAGTTCCATTCCGGTCTTGTCTGTTGCAACTTAGGACAGGAGCACAGTTCTAAACAGTGACTGCCCCCATCTACTTTATTCTATTTTATTCATTTGCTCATTTATTGGTTATTGTGGCTGCTGTATTTTGTTTGCTTTGAGACTTGGTATTGATCTGTAACCTAGGCTGTCCTCAAACTGGAGATCTTTCTGTCTCAGCCTCTTGAATCCTGGGATTACAGATGTGCCTCCATGTAAAGAAAATAGAAATTTTTGTTATGAAGCTGGAAACTATTCATAATGAAAGTAAATATATGTTTAATAAACTAGTACAAAATAAAGGAATTGTCTAAAAGACTCAATGTAAGTAATCAAAGATGGTCAATCCCAAATTACTTTATTGAAACTAAGGTTTGAGTATCACATTAAATAGATGCACACTTCTAATCTCCATATATGACTATTATTATTTCTAACTTTATTAAATTAAAACTTAACTTGTTCTTTTAAACTCATCTTCGACCTACAATAAATTATTCTGTAATAGGCAAGTGAAACTGAATAAAAACCTGAAAATAGAGCCTACATATAGTTGATGTGTTTCTTTAGTCCAATTAGGAACCTATAAAATCAGTAGGTATATATCTCTCAAATCTGTGAGATTGTTCATTTTTAGCAAAAAACCAGATTTCCTTGCTTCTTGCATTAAAATTTGGGTGGAAAATTAGTGTCAAGGGCAAAGGCATTGAGTTTCATGGAACCCTTTAGCAACCTAGAGATATTCTCAAACAACTTGAACTTTATAAATCCGCCTCACTGTCATCCTAGAGCAAAAATCAGGTAACACCAGCCTTAGAACTACCAGGAAAGAGTATTTCTCCTAAACCCCAGTAGATAGTAAAGTGTTGTAAAAGCCTGCACAGCAACCATTCTGGAAAACTGAAATTAGATCAGGAGACCCTTGGCATTTTTATTGGAAGCTCAGTGTTTGAAGTTCACACAGTTTACACATGATAAGTGCTCAAGCAGTACAAAACACATAGGAATTCTCCCATCATAACTGTGAGAGAGCAAGCACAGCACACCCTAGGCCATGGAGACTGGCCCAGTAATAGGCCTCCTTTGATGTATGTAGAAACAAAAAGGCGGGGAGGGCAGCTACACCTGCCCTGGCATCCCAAGGACAGCTGTCTGGTCTTCCCAGCATTCTGGGAGCAGACTGCCCCCTCCTCAAGTTGCTACAGCAACAAAGTCTAAAGAAGTCTGTTAACTTAGTGAGCCAAGGACAGGAACCTGTTAACTATTAGAGTACTATTATTCATAAAGGACAAGGGGGGTCACTACATATGTCCCCCTTTGTGAACTGATTTATGACAACAAATGCTTCAAACTAATCAGTAATGCAAGATGCATAGCTTTAAAAACATCTTAATAAGGAAGAAACAGTGAATAATAACAAGAGAATAGTTACAGCTGACTCCAGGAATGGGAAGATCCAGGAAAACCAGTCCAGTAAGACCCAGGTTTTCCCTTCATGAATCTTATCAATTTCCTCTTTTATTTGGTCTGTTGTTGAATAATATTGGAATTGATAGTTAAAGAAAGAGATTGAGGGATAAAAGTTGGAAGGACCTCCCATGGTCACAGATTGGAAGAATTAATATTGTGAAAATTAACCATCCTACCAAAAGCAATATAGAGATTTAATGCAATCCCAATCAAAATCCCCATCACATACATCACAGAATTAGAAAAAAAAATCCTCAAATTCGTATGGAAGCACAAAAGACCTCAGATAGCCAAAGCAACCCTAAGCACAAAGAGCAACATTGGGGGGAGTACTATAACAGATCTCAAAGTATATTACAAAGCTATAGTCATAAAAACAGCATGGTACTGACATAAAAATAGACACATGGATCAATGGAACATCATTGAAGACCCAAACCAGAGTACATGCAATTTCAGCCACCTGATATTTGACAAAGGTGCCAAGAACACACAATGGAGGAAAGGCAGCATCTTCAACAAATGGTGCTGGCAAAACTGGATCTCCACCTGTAGAAGAATGAAACTAGATCCTTATCTTTCACCTTGCACAAAAGTCACCTCCAAATGGCTCAAAGACCTCAACACGAAAGTAGAAACCCCAAAATTATTAGAAGAAAATATTGGCAGTAACTTACAAGATATAGGTGTAGGAAAGGATTTTCTAAATCAGACAGAAGTTGCTCAGGAACTAAGGTCAGCAATCAATAAGTGGGGCCTCATTAAACTAAAAATCTTCAGTACAGCAAATGAAACAATCAAAAAAGTGAAGAGAAAACCCACAGAATGGTAATAAATCTTCACCAGTGACACATCTGACAGAAGTTTAACATCCAGAATATATAAAAAAACTTAAAAAGCAAAGAATGGTGAAACCAAGTGACCCAATTAAAAAAATGGGCTAAAGATATAAACAGAGAGTTCTCAAAGGAAGAAATAAAGATGACTAAGAAATATCTCAAAAAGTGTTCAACATTGTTAGTAATTAGGGAAATGCCGATTAAAACCACCCTATGGTATCACCTTACCCCAATCAGACTGGTTAGGATCAAGAGAACAAATGATACCAAATGTTGGCGAGGATGTGGAGAAAGGGGAACACTCATTCACTGCTGGTGGGATTGCAAACTCATGCAGCCTCTATGGAAAACAGTGTAGAGAGCTCTTAAAAAACTGAAAATC
>NW_008358662.1:1306376-1308780 GCF_000622305.1 Nannospalax galili | reverse complement strand
AAATGGATGGATCTAGAAACTGTTATACTAAGTGAAGTAACACAGACTCGGTAAAACAAACGATGTATGTTCTCCCTCATATGTGGATCCTAGCACCAAATCCTTTTAAATTCCATGTCCTTTTAATAAGATGATGCTGTACAGCAGTCTCCTCTGCATGAAATAATGACCATCATCACACTTCAGCTGTGCCTGATTGCTAAACATCATCACAATTGGGCTTGTTGACAGTTGTGCTCATTCATTCAAGGAGGGAAAAGCAGGGTCATTGGACCCTCACTGGAGTATCCAACCACTCTTCCCAGCCAACTGTATGAAATTTGGCTCTAATCACACATGACCTCCTGGATTTGGGGAGGGCTAAAGTATACAATCTGGGGAAGGCTAGGAAGAGAAGGCATGAACCATGCTGGCTAAAGGCTTTCCAGTGTGCCTAGCCTCAGGTCATACATTCACCTCAGCAACCTCTCAGTTATCATGGTAAGTAAGCTCAGTAAATTCATTGGTTCCCCAGTAAAACTTTAATCAAACATTAGCTTGACACTAGAACCTTAAAAGGGAGTAAGCATTGCTTAGCATCCCCATGAAAAGAATTCTCATAACAGATGGAAAATTTGTTAATGCTATTGTGTCTCATAATTACTAAAAAAGAAAGAAAATGAGAATGCAAAAGATGTTAAAAGGGTATGGAAATGGAGATATTTTCCAAAATAGAAAAAAACGAGAACTCCTAAGCAACTGATGAAAGTCTGCATAAGTTTGTTATGATAGAGACAGGATGAGACAAAAATACAAATAATCTTAAAATTTCTAAGGTCATAGTTTAGTCAACTAGTTTAAGGAACAATATATATATATATATATAGTCAAAGTTTATCTGAGAATATTTGGTTTTTTACCCAAGCTTTATCTACATAGCACATGGTAATTAAAAGTACCAGACTGGTGGAACTAACCTTATTGAATGTTTAACAGCCATACCTTGAGGCCTATACAAATGTGCTCAGAGGGACTTTTCACCCCTTGCCCTCCAAGGTTGACTAAGTTCCAGGGGATATGGAACATCTCTCAAAATGTCCTGTAACTGTGGTAAGTCACCTGCCCTCTTGTTCAGGGAGGACATGGAAACCCCACGAAATGGACTTGAACTGGTGTCTAATCTACAAAGAGGAGGGTCAACTCAAAGGAAACATCTCATCCATGCTTCCAAGTGAAGCCAGACATGATTGAGCAGGACCTTTGACTTATCTTCACATAGATGGAACTGGTAAAAGAAAGGAGCCAGGGGCTCCTCCCAAGCCCATGGGACCCCTGAGGAACAGATCCTCAAATAACCTTAAGTGTAAAAATAAATTGATTTATTTGGGCCAACTGCATGGTCTTAAACACCCAAAAGGAAAGTATAACCAAAGAGTAAAGTCATCAGTATATTTCTTTAAGAGTTCAAGGGATTACACTTCCCAGATATTAGGCTTAAGTCCAAATAAAAACTTACTTAGACAATTATTTCTCATTGATGATTTTGTTCCTAATCAGAAAGTGCTGCTTAGATGTAAGACTTCAAATCTTGGTCTGCAATACTGTAGTGCCCACCTGTAGCTAAGGGAGACAACCTGTTATTGTTTTAAAATTATGGCTAAATTTGTTTTCTCCCCCTAACTAGAAGCCTTTGAGAGGAAACTGACACTGATTCTAACCATTCCAACGCCTATCAAAATACCTGAAAGCAAATCCTGAGTCCATCACTGCCCAACCTTGGCAGACAAAAAAAAAAAAAAAAAAAAAAAGGAGGAGGAACCCAATAGAGGGAGGCTTTCGGAAGCTCTCATGAAGAAGTTCCAATGGACTCCCATGTGAATATTTGAAAATTGCCCTGTTCTTTTTTCTGCTTCCCTGTCTAGAACTTGTAATGCTAATTGCTCTTGCCTTTACTTCTCCTTCACATCTCCTATTCATCAGTCAAGGACTTTCTTTTCTACCTATAGATAAGAGTTAGACAAGTTGGGAATCTTTTAGATAGACTCACTGAAGGGGCACTCAAATTGCCTCACCCTGCTTCCCTGTTCAGCATGGAAGAAGCCAGAGTGGTCTGTGTCCTGATTCCCTATCAGCAAATTGGGTAACTCCTTCAGAGGATGATAAGAATAGGAGGTAGGAATTGGCTAGCAGTTAGGGAAAAAAGACCCCAAAGAAAATAGCCAGTTTCTTGGCTAAAACTCACAATGTCCTTGGGCCTCTTAGCAACATACTCCATTCCAAAGGCCAAAAATGTCAAAAGTATTTTGGAGCTTTTATGTAATCCTTAAAAGATTTTAGTGTTATGTCTTCAGAGGGGAGAATGTTAGAGTAGCCAAAAACCCCATAAAAAAAATAAATAAAAGAAGACAAAGTACATGAAAAAAAA
>NW_008358662.1:1283833-1306296 GCF_000622305.1 Nannospalax galili | reverse complement strand
CTCCTCTTTCCCAACAGAATCTTTACAGAATTGTAGATAAGACTACAAGTCCTAGATCTAGCTTACTAGTATCTTTCAGAGTGATTGTATAATGAATTAATACATGTAAATAATTCAGTGTAGAGCCTGTTCCATAATATATGTTAAAATATCTGCTTTTACTAAGGGGAAAAAAAAAGAATCTAAGAAGTCAGTGGAGGAAGTGGCATGAAACTTTAAAACAGTACTCATGTTAAATGTTTCAAACTTAAAGTATTCAACTTTTGAATATTTCTACTATAAATAAAATTTGAGTATGCACCACAAAATAAAATAAAATAAATAAATAAAAATAGAAATAAAGAATTTTTGGTTTTAACAGTAACTATGGATTGTTAAAATTTATTAAGGGTATGTAATCCCAGCTTTTGTTTGAAGAAAGAAACTCACATTTTAAGATATTGTAAAGACAGTACCTTATCGATAACACTGTTCTTTTTTCAAATTTAGAATTTTTAGTTTTAAAACTTTGTACAAACAGGAAAAAAAAGTGGTAACAGTGTTTTTGTTTTTTTATCCTTTAACTTTTCCAAATTTATCTAAGATAATTAATCAATCATCCATAGGTGTGAACAAGATTATGAGGAAATCACTTATCAACTGCTTTGTTGAAATTAGAGAAAAATGAAAGCCTTTTTGAATGTAAGGTACTGATCAAGAATTAAATTAGCAATATTAAACATCATAAATTACAAATACAATTTAATATAAAGTAATATAAGCACATTAATTAATATTTGTTATTAAAGATAAACAGAGTCTAGTTTCTTTTTTGGGCTCCCTTTCTTCCACTACAGAGATCAGGATTTGTTTTGGAAATCAAGTCAATGAAGTCAGAATTAAGGCGAATGCCCTATTTGAGTCTTGGTATATTTATGTTTTTGAAGATCACTTGAGAACAGGGACTGTCCCCATGTTAAGTGACCTCATTCCCAGGAGGGGAAGTAATAGTAGAACATATCCTTACGATGGTGTCATATGCCCCTCTGCCAGCTCAAAGAGGCTGCTTGGGGAAGGCTGAGTTTTAGAGTGCTGGCTACAAAGGGCTCTTTGATTTATCCTGATTTTTAGTTGTTTTTTTCACATGTTTATCCCAGGCTCAAATATTAACAAATGACCTGGCCCAGTCTGGGGCTCCGGTCATAGATTGAGAAAGGCTTTGCTAACATCCAGGCATATGACTACTAAGTCAGTTGGGAAAACTCTATCAGCCCATGGTCCACACTAATAAATGAACACCAAAGCCATTTGTCTGTTAGACCCCAAGGCTGAGGAATCTTTTCTGAGCAATTCCCAGCATAGCAATCTGGGCCACCAGCAGTTACTGCAGGGAGTGTTCGGACAAGGGGGAAAGAGAATGCCCATTGCCATTCGATAGACCCCTGGCTGCTGGAGCTGTGTCCTTGGTTCCACAATCTATTGTCAGCATAGATTTGTGGATGCAACAGGTCAGGGACTCCATGGACAAAGGACAGACAGGCTAGGTGCCAGGTCATTTTGGTGGATGGTAATCTTTTACTTGGGGGTAGTGGGCACAATGAGGAAGAAAAACTGGGGACATAACAGGAAATGAGTTGTCATCACCTGGCCTGACCAGAGCTATGGACTGTGCAGTGGTGGGCCCTAACGACATTGTGCTGACACCTCTGAGTGTTAGAAGTAAGACTCAGCCTGTGTCCCACTGTTAGTGGAATTGACCTCTCCTTGAGTCAGATAAGACAGGCCAGGACAACACTGATAGGACAAATCCTTTAGTATGTTATTTTAGACTCAAAGCGGGTATTTAATCACTCACCTCAACAATTTAGCCAGCTACACATTCAAACAAAACCAAATCTCAATCTCTTATGACAGACAGAACTAGAAAACTGAATTTAGAGGGACGAGTACTCCTATTATCCCTCTCTTCTTATAAAATCATTTGATCACCTGCCTTCAAAGGAGCAGGTATCTGTAAAGATGGAGTAGCCAAAGTTATAAGATTACATAGATACCAAACATTTAAAGGATAATTTTTCGCTATCTGTGTGTTTGTTTAAATGCTCACAGCAAATCCTCTTATTGCTGCCTATGCAGCATCTCCTTCAAGAGGCAGGCAATGAAAATATTTATCTATATATTCGGAAAACTCGTAAAAATTCTTTGTTTTTATTCTAACTCCCGATGCTTTAAGAATCATGTGGAACAAGTGCATGTAATCTTCCCACTTACTTTGGGCTTGTCCCATGGTTACCCCAGCCTCCTGGAATGGGCCCTTTACACGTTTACCAGAGCTCCATTTTTCCCCAGCATTTTCAGTAGATTCCTTATGCTTTGGACTGTTCCTGCTTGGGCACCACTTGTAGAAACCCACCACAGCATCTGTTCCCCCAAACTGAAATTAGACCAGGGGACTCTCGACATTTTGTCTGCTCGAGAGCACATTTACTGTCCTCTTGAGAGCTTTTATTGGAAGATCAGTGTTTAAAGTTCAAAAATAGTTTACATATGATAAATGCTCAAGTAGTGCAAAACACATAGGAATTCTCTGCTCATAATGGTAAGAGAGCAAGCACAGTGCACCCAAGGCTGCGGAGGCTGGCCCAGTAACAGGCCCCCTTTGATGTATATAGAAACAAAAAAGGGCGCTGAACCTGCCCTGGGACAGCTGCAGCTGCCGAGCTAAGGACAACCGTCAGGTCTTCTTCCCAGCATCCTGGGAGCAGACTGCCCCTTCAAGCCTCTACATCAACAAAGTGCAAAGAAGTCTGTTAACTCTTAATGAGCAAGGATAGGAGCCTGTTAACTATTAGTGAGCTATTGTTCATAAAGGACAAGGGGGGATCACTATCAAGTGTCATGATGGCACCCTGCTTTCTTATTCACCAAGAAATTTGTCTTCTAAAATTATAGTTAAATTTTCCTACTGGAAAGAAGATTTTCCTACTTAGCAAGAATGAAAGAGCCCACCTTTGCCTGGAGAATCTGAGAATCAGCCTCACACTATACAGCCCAGAGAGACACAAAGCTTTTGATAAAGGGTTTCTGGACATGAAATTCCATCACTATTTTAACTTTCAAGTTTATAACCAAAAAGAATCCTGGTCCACTATGTACAGTAGGCCTCATCCTGCTTCTGTGTGCTCACACATGGAGCCTGCCACAGCTCCTGTGCACTTACATATTGCTGCTTTGCTTTGAGTCTGCCAAAACATGGCTCACTTCAATTTAATCTCTACCCTTTCCCAGAATCCACACAGTTCCCCTGGCAACCATGTCACATTGCAGTGGCCTGATAAACCCAATTTTGTTGAACTATGGTGATGTACCCAGTAATCTTATGCACGCTAGGCAAGGAAAGAACCTGAGGGAAGCCAAGTGGATCGAAATCTAACTGTTCTCAAGCTTGAAAAGTCACGGACTAGAGGCTGGAGAGATGGCTCAGCGGTCAAGAGCACTGGCTGCTCTTACAGAGACCAGGTCTCGATTCCCAGCACCCACATGATGGCTAACAACTATCTGTAACTCCAGTTCCAGGGGATCCGATGCCCTCTTCTGAGCTCCACAGGCATTGCATGACATAAATGCACTTACATACATGCAGGCAATATACTCATACACATAAAATAAAAATAAGAAAATATTTTAAAAGTCATGGACTAGAAGGAAATGACCAGTGTGAAGAAGGATCAGACAACAATAGCTACAAGCATCATTAGCCTGGGATGTACACACATAGTCAAAAAAGGACAGGGCTTCATCCAAGGTACTTCAGAGGGCAGAACCAGATCACAGCAGATAGGAGTTATCAGAAGGCTATTGGGGCCCATTTGAGGCAATCCTTTCTTCCCTTGAGAACTCTGTGAACAGAATGGAGGCTATGGATACAAGAGGGAGATTCCTTGACATTGACCAACAACAATTTGTAGCTCTGGAAAGTCCTGAGCTGGGCAGGAAGTTCCACTGTGCAGCTGAGGTTATTGTTTACAGCATCAGTAAAGGCCCATTAAAAGAAAACCACTTCTGGTCAAGAGAATAGACTCTCTGGCCTGAGTGGAGACCTAACATTCCAGTTGGGCCTGTCAATCACCTGGCCAAGGGACAACCCCTCAGGAAGGCAGGTTCACCTGAAGCTATGCTAAAGAGATAGGAGAAATAATAATGTACTTTCCCTCCACAGAATTCTGCCCCCTAGGACAGGAGCTCACAGAGCTGCAGTCTTACAGCTTTGTAAAGAGCCACGTTGAATAAATTTTCCTGTTCTGCTTTTCATGATTAATTCAGCTATTTTAATTGGTTTTGGGGGGTAGCTACCAAATCTGGCTTGTTGGTGATGCCATCTAAGGGTGCAGGTGGGTTCATTTTCTTTGCCAATTAAAGAATTGAAAGTCAGGAAAGAAGTATTACCAGACTTGGGGAGTTCCAGCAGAGCCATCATATAATACCTGGGAATTTGGGGTCCCATCTTCAGGCTCTTCATCTATTAAGAAAGAATTTAGGACTGGACACAAATGGTAACTTGAGCAAAGAACAGACTCAAATTAAGGACAACTTAGAGTTTAAAAACGAAGCTCCAGGGCAGGCAAGCTGTAAATCTCACAGCTGTCTGAAAGGAAGAAGGAAAGCAAAGGGTAGGAATAAAAGACACACTCTGGCCACTCAGAGGCAGCCGAAGCTCACAGAGGCTATAGGGACTGCACTATGAGAATTCTGGCACATTATCTTAGAGTGAACCCAAGTTCCTAAGGGTGGCCTCTAGCCAGGTCCTTATCCTACCCCACTGGATTAACCCTTGGGGAGAAGACCAGGGCATGTCTCCGCATAGAGGTTGATTCCACTAACGGTGGACACAGGCTGGGCCTTACATCTAACACTCAGAGGTGTCAGTACAGACTGTATCGTTAGGGCCCACCACTGCACAGACCATAGCTCTGGTCAGGCCAGGTGACAACTCATTTCCTGTTATGTCCCCAGTTTTTCTTCCTCATTGCGCCCACTACCCCCAAGAAAAAGATTACCATCCACCAAAATGACCTGGCACCTAGCCTGTGCCATGTGGGCTAGGCTGAGTTGAGTGCTGAGAAGCCCAGAAGTGCTTTTTGTTGTTTTGTTTTGGTCTGGGTGGTGATGGCAGGGAAGTCAGATCAGCGCCACAGTGATCCTTATGCCCTGTGCACCACAGAACAGTGACACACAAGGGGCCCAGGCCAGGATGGTGAGGCAGTTTCATGGCCTCCCCAAGCTCCTTGTGGGTGTGCAGTCAGGGTGCTAGGCGGGGGAGGAGCCCAACCGGCCATCCAGACAGCGGAGCGGTATCACGCGCCCGGAGATCACGCGCCGGTGCTGGAGCTCGCTCTCGACTCCCCCGCCGCGGCGACGCGCACGATCGGCCGCCGGGACCGCGCGGGACCAGGAGGAGGCGGAAGCGGCGGAGCGGTGGATGGCGTTGGCGGCGAACGCGGGATCGGAGGCCGGGAGTCGGCGGGGCGCGGCCTGGCACTGGGCGCTGGCGCTGCTCGAGCTGGCGGTGGCGCTGGGTGCGTCCCCGGCTTCTGGGCGTCGCTGGCCGGTGCCCTACAAGTGAGTGCGGCGAGGCGGGGGCCCGCGGGGTTTGGGCACCGGGGCCCGCGGGGTCGGACTGCCGGGTCGAGGTCTGTGACTCGGCCACCGCAATTAAGACAAAGTTGGCAAGGGAGTCGGAGTGCACTTTGCGGGTGGCGCTGGGTCCTTTCCCCTTCTCAGGTCTCTTGACCGGGCTCTGGGCATTCACGAGTCCTGGAGAAAGGGCAGTGACTTTAATCCAAGGAATAACTTTTAGTTACTTTTGGGTAACTGACTCAGAGAACAGGTTAAAATACTTCTAAAACACTGCATTTATTATTTCATGCTTTATCCTTAGTTGTTGTTGCATAACATCTGGCAACATTTACAGGCAGGCCAACCTTCCCCACCCATATTTCCCAATCTTAGTCCTCAACATTCCTAATCTGGGGAATCTCCTGTTTTAGCTCACGACAAACTTGGAGCCAACCTTCCGGTTGGACCACTTCCTCACCTGAAGGCAGATAGGGCGCCGGCTCTAACTTTGTGAAGGTGATTGGAGTCTGACCTAGCTGGGTTTTGGCAGCTTGTAGAAGGCGGCTAACCACAGAAAGGAAGCTTGTTCTGGAGCGCTTTTTGTTGTTTTGTTTTGGTCTAGGTGGTGCTGGCCGGGAGGTCAGATCAGCGCCACAGAGGTGATCCGCAGCTTTTGAAAATACAACTGTTTTGCATGACAGAGCGAGTTGAGAGGTGGTGCTGGGGTTCTGACCGCCCTAAGATAAATCTGGTTTGACCAACTCGTTTGTTGTGTGGTAACTAGACTCTGAACCCTGAGTCAGAAAATAGGAATGGTGGTAATACTTAGCAGTGTGTTGGGCAGGATCATCTCAAGTCATTTCCAGCTGTTGTCAAACTTAAATATTCACGTGTTCTGTGCATGAAATGGTGTTGCTTAATGTATGTGGGAGAAAAGGTTTAGGATTGAAGCTGGTTTTCTTGAAAACAGTAATTAAAAGTTCATGAGAAATAAAAAATATCCAATAAAGCAAGATACTGTAAATCAGAAAGCATTTAATATCAGAACAAGGGCAGTGTCTGATTTCTGTTGCCTTAAAAGTTTCAGCAATTAAGTACATGCCCCCACTTGACTATATTTACCTTTATAAAGTTTTCATTAAAATTACACTTTTAAAATTAACTTTGATCTAAAATAGATTTTGCTGCTCATAATGAAACCTCATATATTTGTAAAAACCAGCAGGGAAGGATCTAAATTCAAGTAGTTTGTGCTTGTGTGTTAGGGTCCTAGTAGAACCTTTGGGACTTTAGGATTCTTATTCTTCTCACCCAATGTAAGAGGTGACCCGTGTGTGTAGATTTGTGTAACCAGTCTGGTCCGGTCACTGTGGCCTTCTTAGATCTTTATCTGTGTGCATTTTTGCAGTCTCCTGCTTGGTTTCACCTTGAATTTGGCCTCTCCCACTCTTCTGATTCATAAAATAAGGATTCCTTTTCTGGCATGCTCAGCCCTTTCAGATCTGCTTCTTAAGCTCTCTAAAGTCACTGGGAGCGCAAAGTCCCCTAGTTGGGCACTCTGGGAGCTTTGTTTCACAAAGCAACAGAACGTCAGCCTCTTTCTACTTTTGCCCTGAAGCCTGAATCCTGGTTTTCTGCACTTCCTGGAGAACCTTCAGATATGTCCTGCTTGCCTTCTAATAATCCTTTCTCTCCTTTTCTGCCCTAGTCTTCTTCTCAAGTGCTTTAAAACCAAGGGCCAGATCTTACCTGCCTTTGCCTGCCAGCTCTACCCATCCCCATGAAGTGAAAGTGATTTCTCTCTCCTTTGCGCCTTTGGACTCCGTCTCCTCAGTTTAACACTTATCACAGTGTACCGTCTTATTGGTTGAGTATCTTCCCAGCCTCCACCCAAAACTTGGTGAGGAGGGGTACAGGGATAGCATTTTTGTTCCTCTCCTTCCCAGTGTAGTACTACACAATAGATTGTCTGTAAATAGTAGTTGAATGAATGTTTATTTTTAAATATAAAATCTGCTTTATGATTTGCTATTTAAGACATCATTGGAAGTGTGTATAGGAAAACAAGTAAAACATATGTGTATATATATCTATTCACTACGATCTAAGGAAGCTTTAAATGTTTTCCTGAAAAAATGTTGCTGAGGACTGGGGAGATGGCTCAGTGCCTACAGTACAAGTTACAGGACCTAAGAATGGATCCCCTAAACTCATGTAAAAATTGGGCATGGTGGTATCTGTAACCCTAGCCTTATGGGGGGAAAGGCAGAGGAAAGAAGATCCTTGAAGCTCATTGGCCACCCAGTTCACTGAGTGACCCTGTCCCCAAAATAAAGGAGGAGAGCAACCAAAGAAAGGCACCTGCACACATGTACATACCACCCCCCATACAGACACACGTGTGTGTGTGTGTGTGTGTGTGTGTGTGTGTGTGTGTGTGTATTGCTGAGCCTGAACTAAAAATAGAGATTCTAAAATGTGTGAAAAGGACAAAGAACCTATTCCTGTTAGGATCTGGTTTGATTGTTGACTCTCTTTCCTCTAGGCGCTTCTCCTTCCGTCCAGAGCCTGATCCCTACTGTCAGGCTAAGTACACCTTTTGTCCCACTGGTTCACCCATCCCAGTTATGAAAGATAATGACATCATTGAAGTCTTAAGATTACAAGCCCCTGTTTGGGAATTTAAATATGGAGATCTCCTCGGACACTTGGTAAGGATGCATCTTGATCTTGTAACTTTGCCCAATAGTTTAGTTATTACTTTGATTTGACTAAGTAATCAAATGGCCACTATTAGATCACATTTATTGATGCACTTTGTGTGTGTACATTTGTTTGTGTGTATATGCATGGTGCACGTGCATGCAGAGATAACTATCATCTTCGACCATATTCGCTTGAAACAAGATCTCTCACTGAATCTGAAGCTCACTTTTGAGCTAAAATGGCCAGCCAGTTAGCCTGTTGTCTCCCCTCAACACTGGGGTAATAGGGTAATAGACACATGCCAGCGCTTATAGGTAGGTGCTGGAGATTTGAACTCAGCTCCTCAGGCTTGCACAGTCAATGCTCTTACCCACTCAGACATCTCCCCAACCCATGGTGTACTTTGTAGCACATTTAAAATAGGTAGTCAAAGTTACCATTAAGCTCAAATGGTGGTACACACCTGTAATCCCAGCATTTGGGAGGCTGAGTTAGAATTACCAGTTAAGAGTCAGTCTAGGTGACGACATAAGACCCTGTCTCAAAAACAAACAAAAAAACTATGATCAGTAACAAATGCACTTGCCTTAATCCCTTTTGCTAGGATGGATCTAAATCCAACTCCTCTACCCTACACAGCTCCTGGGAATAAGAAAGGAAGCCCAAGCCAGGTGTGGTGGCGCCTTTAATCCCAGCACTTGGGAGGCAGAGGCAGGCAGATCCTCTGTGAGTTCTAGGCCAGCCTGGTCTACAGAGCGAGTTCCAGGCAGCCAGGCAGCTGGGGCTACAGGGAGACCCTGTCTCAAAAAGACCAAAAAAAACAAAGAGCCCAGAAGGGCAAGGCAGGCAGGTGTGACTTTGATCTCCAAGACCTACTGTAAGCCCTTTCCTAACTCAGTGAATCACCCTGGCAGGTAGGCAAGCTCCTTCCTGGGATGTGCATGGGAGCTTTTCATACTTACTGTACGCTGTAAGAAAATTTCAAGTGTCTTCCTATAGTCACATCCCTGCTAAGATGAGCCCCAGTGGCCAAGCCTAGAGTAATGGGTATCTGGAGCTTGATGGGCACAGTGTGACCACAAGGATAGTGACACAGAAGAGAAGCCCCTGAGCTGTCATTCTGCTTGGCATGCAGCAGGTGACCAGGACCCATGGTTACTCCACAGATGGCTTCACAGCAGTATTCCCTCTTTACACAGAAAATCATGCACGATGCTATTGGATTCAGGAGTACACTGACTGGCAAGAACTACACCATGGAATGGTATGAGCTTTTCCAGCTTGGGAACTGTACATTTCCCCACCTTCGACCTGAAATGGATGCTCCTTTCTGGTGTAACCAAGGAGCAGCCTGCTTTTTTGAAGGAATTGATGACAAACACTGGAAGGAAAATGGGACATTAGCTCTAGTAGCGACCATATCTGGTAAGTTCCAAAAATAAGGCAGTATTTGATGATTGAATCAGCATGCACATGAATGAAATCCCTTTCACAGAGACATTCACATTCGGTCACACTCTGCCTCATGGAGGTCATTTGTAGGATGCACTTCTGGAACCACTACACTTTGACCCAAGCTGGTCCTCACGCAGGGCTTATCTCCTGTCTGTGGTAAATAGGAATGAAATAATGCTTTGTACAGTTAAATTGAAACCCAAATAAGGAGAAGGGGACTCCATGAGATGCCAGAGTAAAAGACCTATTAGCTATATCTGAAAAAAAAAAATTAGCAAAATTTTTAAAATAGTGTGTTTTTATTTTATGTGTGACTGTATTGCCAGCATATGTGTTAGTGCATCAGTGTCGTGCAATGCTTGTGGAGGTCAGAAGTGGGCATTGGATCCCCTAGAACTGGAGTTACAGATAGTTGTTAGCTGCCATGTGGGTGCTGGGAATTGAACCCGAGTCCTCTACAAGAGCAGCCAATGCTCTTAACTGCTGAGCCATCATTCAAGTCCCTAGCAAATTATTTTTATGTTGAGAAATAATAATAGCTTGCTTACTCTGGGCCTGGCTCTGTTCAGAGTGCCGTACATATATATCAGCACCGTAGACTCCTGAGAAAATCATTTTCCCCTATTGTGCAGTTGGGAAGCTGAGACACTGGGTAAAGCTGTACAGTTAGTGGGCTGGACGCCAGTCCTGCCAGTAAAGCCCCATAGGCCATTCTTTTAACAGCTTTGGTACACCACCTCCCCAAATGTGTATGATCATATTAGAAGCCCTCTTGAGCAACTTGAATGTTCATCTCAGACATTTGCTGTTCTGTTGCTGACACAGTTGGAATTTTGCATGCCCTCAACATTGGTTAGTAACAGCTGAGCAGAACTTTTGTCAGTAGCTCATTATGTGACCTTCAGTCACATTTAACCTTACTGGCCCATTGCTTCATGTAGCGAATATTACCATTGCATTTCTGAATTGAGGGCCTCCTCCTACCATGTATGGAACACTACATTGTAGATGGTTATCCACAAAAGCAGAAACAGCTGAAATCAAAGCACTACTGTGATAATTAGTGCATGAATCCCAAGACTTGAGGAAATGATTTGGGGTTTCTATTTGTCAGTTTTTACAAGTCAGTTTAAGGTTGTGTAAACTCATAATTCAGTGAGGGAGGATAAAATTCCTTGTTCTTCTACAGATACAGAACTGATCTGAGATTCAGTCAACTGCCATGACTGACCTGTCCTTCAAGGTCACAGAGCTGGGTGGAGAAAGTAAGATTTGGGGGCCTAGATCTATTGTGCAAACAAATGCCTTGGCAAGGGTTGTGAGTTGCAGAGCAGCAGCATTTTTTAAATATTTGGAAAGATTCTTCTACTCTGATGCAAGGTAGGGTAAAGACTTAGCCATCTGTAGTCTGTGTAGTCAACGAAGGCCCAAACAATTGCAGGTTTGGTAGATATACTGGAAGAATCTGCATGGTGGGTAGTCAGCATTATCTCAATACACAATAAATACAGGGAGAAGAGGGGGTGAGAGGCTGCTTGCAGCTTAAGCAGTAGTTGCTGCTCCCCATAAGCATCAGGTCAACCACTGCCCTTCATTCTATCAGTTCACCTCTCCCTCTTCTACAGTCCTTCCATGCTTCTGGTTTCTCTTTTGTTTCTGAATTGAAGACTTGTTGAGTAGGGTAGAGAAAGCAAGCCACTGCGTATTTATACTCTTACTTCTGACCACTTTGACCATAGCTTAAATGATTATGGAATCAGTAAGAAGTAAAATCTCCATCCCATTATATCTAATACTTATAATTCAGCAAGGCCTTGAAGAAGGGAAGAAAAAGTAGCTGAGCTTGGGTTCCTATTATAAGATACAGGTTTGGAAATTTAAGTAACTCCTGTTTGTAAACCATGGTCTTAATTGTAAGGTCCTAGCATTTTATTTAAAACTAAACATGATCGGTTTTGATGGTCATATAGTTATTTTATTTTTTTTTTAACTAGGAAACACGTTTAACAAAATGGCCAAGTGGGTGAAGCAGGACAATGAAACAGGAATTTATTATGAGACTTGGACCGTCCAGGCCAGCCCAGGAAAAGGAGCGGAGACATGGTTTGAGTCCTATGACTGTTCGAAATTTGTATTGAGAACATATGAAAAGCTGGCTGAATTTGGAACAGAATTCACAAAGACAGAAACAAACTATACAAGAATATTTCTTTATAGTGGAGAACCTACTTACTTGGGAAATGAAACATCTATTTTTGGGCCAAAAGGAAACAAGACTCTTGCTTTAGCCATAAAAAAATTTTATTACCCCTTCAAACCACATTTGTCAACTAAAGAATTTCTGCTGAATTTCTTGGAAATTTTTGATTCAGTGATTATACACAGACATTTCTACTTGTTTTATAATTTTGAGTATTGGTTTCTACCTATGAAGTTCCCTTTTATTAAAATAACATATGAAGAAATCCCTTTGCCTACCAGACAGAAAACATTTCCTGGTTTATAACAACTTTCTACTGCTCTTTTCTCCCACTACCAGCACCATTTATTTCGGGGAAGTTTTTACATTTGTGTATCTATTTGCTTTTCCTCTGGGGCACAAAGGCAAAACATACATTGTTGGGTTTGCTGCATATGAACATTTGAAGACTCTCTTCAAAAAAAAACCTGAAACCCTAATTATATTGGCCAAGGGCATTGTAGTCTCAATTTTGATCTTACAGAAAATTATGATTGATCTCAGGTTGGATTCTTTGGTTCCAATAGGACATTTTCATGGAGTTATTTTTCCTGGTACAAGTGTGCTGCTGCTTCGGTTGAGGTCATTTTGGTCCTCTGGACTGTCCTTACAGTGGTTGTAACATCAAGCTCCAGGTCTGACTACTTTCTATTCATATAACCTTAAGCATCTGACTAGACACTACTGCTGGAGCTGAGTTTCCAGACGTGGGAAATACAGTATTAAAGAGAATTTCTGGGCAGCATTTTAGAATAAGCTAGCAACTGTCTTTTGTGATGCAAGCAATGAAATATCTTAAGATTTGTACCCTTGTCTCCAAAATGATTCATCCTCCAGGAATGTGAAGATTGAAGTCAGGTGTATTTGGCATGGGATAGGCAGGCTGAATGTTTATGTATTCAGGACTACCAGGATTAATCAAAGCACAAGCTCTCATCCTTGATTTTGCCTAATGTAGGTTACAGGCCAGCCTTTCCTGGGTTTTATAATCACCTAGACCTTGAGCTGCTACACACTGCAGGCTGCTTCAGCAGCTTTTTGGACATCCAGGACCAAGTATCCGGCTGCACTCTGGCTGAGAGAACTGTCTTTCTGGCTCCCTCTCCATGACCTGCAGGTCTGTGTCCTGTAACCCATTCAGCCCGCACAGCAGAAGAGGCACACTTTCCAGGGAAAGGATGGGTTTTTGTCAAGGGCTTTAAAGTCTTTGTGCTTGCACTGGAGCCATCAAACAAGCTGTCTGCATTTTATAATCAAATGAACCCAGTTTTGTTTTGTTCTGTTTGCCCCTATGAACACACCGGTACAATGATGGGGTGGAAAAATAATGTGTCAGTTACTCAGTTTCACCTAACATTTAAGTGCTTCCTGAGAGGTTAGTGCATTAGCATTGAGCTCTCATAAAAAGCTACACAGATATTGACTGGCCCAAGAGAGTAAATGGGGCTTAGAGCAAGGTTAAGTGACCTCTCCAAGGCCACCCGATAATAGTAATAGAATTGCACTTTGACTCAGGTTATGCTGGATAAACTGGTCGCACTGTATGTTTGTCAGCAGTACTTAAATTGTGGTCTTCAGACTACTCTCTGTCCACCAAACTTACCAGTCTGTATTTTGTTTCTGTTCAATCTAATTAAAAAGAAAGAAAAAAAACTTGGACTTTGCATCTTTGTTCCTATTTCATGTGTCAAAGAATTCATTTTTACTCTTCAAAAGTGTAGGCCTCACAATAGTCCAAGACCCAGTGACCAAAGATGACTGGAGAAGTTCGCACTACACAGAGGTAGAGTTGTCTTCAGGAGGCAGCTGTCTTCCACTGCCCTCACTGAGCTTGCCATTCACAGTGACACTGCCTATACCTCTTTGATCTGCCAGTTGTCTTCAGAACATAAAGCAAGAAAGGATCTTTACTACCATCTAGTGGCTAAACAAAGGCAACACTAATTTCTTCCAAATTCTTTTAAGTTACTCTGGAAAAAGTTTTTTTTTTAAATGTGTCTGAGTATTCTGCCTGCAGGGTAGGTAAGTGCACCCATAAGTGCAATGTCCACAGAGGCCAGAAGAGGGCGCCAGCCAGAGCCCCTGGAACTGGCATTATGGACAGTTGTTAGTTGCCATGTGGGTGCTGGAAACATAGAACCTCTGTCCTCTGCAAGAACAGCCAGTGTGCTCTTAACTGCTAAGCCATCTCTCCAGCCCCAAATCTTACTTTTAAAACAAGCTTCTAAAAGTTATGTTAAAAAGCATTCTAGTATTTCATTATTTAGAGTATTAAATTCTGTGGAAGTACTGTATAGTCACCCAGGTGGTGGTTAACAGAGGGCATATAGAATTCACATTCCCAAGAATTTATCAAACTGGGAAGTCTACTTGTAAGATTAAGTACTACTTTGAAGTAGAACATTCAAGTAGGAGTTGGGAAATCAAAATGATACAGGAAAAGGGGGTGTCTTTGAGTTTGAAGTATGCTTTCTCCCTAGGTGGGCTTTTAACTCAGGATGCCTGATGCTCATTATCACATCACACAAAACTTCCAGTGTCAATGAGCTCTGGGTTCTCATATGCAAATTCAAAGAATGAAATTCATGGACAAAAGGATACCTTTAGAAAGGAATTTTATAGACAGAAAGGTGGGAGCTTTAAAAAAGCACACCGTACAGTGGGTCCTGGGCGATGGGATAGCATGGAACTACTAGTGCAGGGGCTTTTTAAAGGACTTATTGCAGAAACCTAGGTGAGGAATGACAAGGGGGATGAGCTGCTCAGTCCAGCTGGCCTAACCACATGTCCTCTTGGTCACACCCTCATGTATCAATTCCAGGTAGGCATGCTCATCTGGGAGAAGAGAGGTAAGGAGAAACCTCTCTTCTGGCACTGGCTTTCTGGCCAAGGCAGAATCAAAGACATTTTGGCTCAAACACTTCTGGCACCTCTGGCTGTGGCAAGGGTAGAACTGTCCACAGGACCAAGGATGTTTCTGGCTTTTAGAAAAAAACTGTTTATAGGGGCTGGAGAGATGGGTCAGAGGTAAAAGCAGAGGACCTGGGTTTGATTCCCAGCACCAACATGGTGGCTAACAGTTGTAATTCTAGTTCCAGGGGATCTGATGTCCTCTTCTGATCTCCATGGGTGTTGCATGACATGGGTGCACTTACATACACACAGACAATACATTCATACAAATAAAAATGAATTATTTAAAAAAAGAAAAAAAACTTTAGTTTCCCCTACCCCAAAACTGCCCAGCCAGTTTTAGTGTCTACTTATTAAAAATAGGACCTGCCAGTTAAATTTTGTTACCACTTGAGTTACTCTGTGTTTCTTTTTCACTATTGAAGTGTAAATGTATAAAATTTCCCTTAAGAGAAACCATTCTTGTTAAAGTTTTAATATTAGGTCTTTAGAATAAATATATCCTTACCCATTAATCTGGCTCAGTATTAAATAAGTAAATGCAGTGTCATCTCTTGAGAGAATCTCCAAAATGTGAGTTGAGTATCCTCAAGCAGTATCTCCTTAGAAAGATCAGGGGGAAAAATTTGCCCAGTCTCTCATAACTGGGTCAGGGTGCTGAGAATATGTGACTGTTGAGTGCTCAGCCCTAAACAACATCTGTATTACTCCCTCTAAGACATGGAAGAGGAGAGGGAAAGAATACTAAGAGCCAGAGGATGGGGAGAGGCACTACAAAATGCTGGCTCTGGACATAACAAGGCCTTTGCACTCATGAACCCACAGCAGCTGTGTTTACCAGCACCAAATAGGGCTGCATCATTCCATTATGAATGGAAATGTCATGCGAGTCCCCAGCCTTAATGTTTGCTGGGGGAGAGGAGTCATTTTCTTCAGTGGTATAGCTGCAGAAAATTCCTCACGCTAATAACTTCAAACTCAGTGGGTCACCAGGATAAAAAAAAAAAAAAGCAACACAGACTCAAAAAATAAGATGGGGGGTGGTGTGTGTGTGTGTGTGCACACACACTCATTCATGGCTCTTAGCTCCAAATCCTTTTGAGTATATATCCTGATGTAACTGTAGAAGCCAGGAAAATAGAAAGGAACCGTAGGGGTAAAAGGGGGGGGGAGGAACCTGAGAGAAAAAGTGGGGGAGGGAGAGAGGTGGGGGAATAGTTTGAGACAGGTGTTACCAAGGGGGCAATGGGGAAAATGGGTGTATTTACCTAGGAAAGGAAGAGGGAGAGTTAGTCAAGGAACAATGCGGATAAAATGGAAGAAGCTCAAGAGGGGGTGGGGGCAATAGGTATTATCGAGAGAAATGGGGGAAAACAGCTATTTTAGCTGGGGAGGGAGAGAAAGGGTTATATGGGGGGGAGGGGGAGAGATAATGCTTAGGCAGTGTGAAAAACCAGAGGGAAATGTGTGAGTTCAAAAGCTACCAAAAATACACATACAAGATATATGTATGAGTAGATGTGTATACCCGAAGGCTATAAAAAAAGAAAAATTCAGTGCTAGGCAAGGAAAACCTCTTTGAGTTGTTGGTCAGGGTAGTCCAAGAGACTCCCAAAATAACACAGCCTACTGCCACAGCCCTTTATTGCCTCCCAGAACTTGGAAGACCCTATTGCTGAAGACAGTGTACACTTCAGACACAGGACTTAGAACAACTGAGCTGGAACTAACCTGGAAATGCATAAAAATTTAATTAATGTGGACCACAGAGTTGTAGAGAAAAGAAAAAAAAAGAGACACGAAAGGAGAGACTTGTTGGGAAGGTCAGCAAGAGTGGGAGAGAGGGTGATGGGGAGTGAAAATTACCAAAATACATATATGAAGTTGTCAAAGAACACAATTTTTTCTTTAAGGTTACAAAAATGTATTTGGTGGTACTGAGAACTGAACCGAGGCCCTCACACATGCTAATGCTCTACCACTGAACAATTAACCCCTACCCCCATTTTACTTTCTGAAATAAGGTCTCACCAGTTTGCCCATGCTGCCTTTCACTAGCTTTGCAGTCCAGGCAAACCTTGAACTTTCAATACTCCTGCCTCAGGCTCCTAAATACCTTGGATAAAGTCTGCACCACCACACCCAGCTTATTTTTTAAACACAGTCACAACTTTTTCTTACCCTTTACTGTCCAAGAAGCTTCATGCTCTTCGAATTGCCTTCCTAGACTTTCTTTCCTACTTAAAATAATTTAGGCTATTAACATTTTGGGGGGACTGATTATTCATTTTAAGAATAAGCTTTCGGTTCTCTGAGAAAATGACTTTTTTATAAAAAAAGTGGTTTGGTGTTAATAAACATGATATATTCCTTACTTTGTTAACATTAAAACTGACCTCAAATATAAAGATGTTTCCCACGGACTGCAATAACTTACTCTTCAATAATGCCTTTTTATTTATTTATTTTTCTATGCGTATGCATGTATTGCCTGCATGTAGATAAGTGCACCCATGTCGTGCAATGCCTGTGGAGGACAGAAGAGGCTGTTGGATCCCCTGGAACTGGAGTTACGAACAGTTGTTAGCTGCCATGTGGGTACTGGGATTCGAACCCAGGTCTTCTGCAAGAACATTCAATGTTCTTAACCGCTGAGCCATCTCTCCAGGCCCATTATAATGCCTTTAAAAAATATATATATAGTCCAGCTTACCACAGTAAATTGAAGTTGTTTTTTGAAACCTACTTAAGACAGAAGATTAAAATAATTTCCATGGTTTAGAAACTATTCTGGTTTATATAGACATTTCTTTCTAAAATGGCTGGCTGAGTTAAAGGAATCTTTAAGACTTTTAATCTCTTTAAGAGTTCTATTTTTAAAAAAAGATTTCTTATCTACAAGACCCATGCCAACTCAATCAGACAAAACCCCAGCACAGAAGGAGGGAAATGGGCAGCAGGCCCCAGCCCTAACCAAGGAACTACTGGCAAATGATTACTGTGGGGTGAGGGAGAGTAGATCTTTAAGGGAGTGACTCTAGATAGGCTGACTAGACTCCAGTGGATGAATTTGCACCAAAGGATATCTGGTTACAAATGCTTCACTAGGTAGGACTTAACATATAGGACAGAATATCTGAAATCTGGTGGGGGTACTATGGGGGACAGGGAGGAGGGAGTCTAAATTTGATTAAGATCTTTTGGATGAAATACACAAAAACTCAAAATTGAGAAAAGAGACTTATTTTTTAAATTATGGTTATGTGTATTTCTATGTGGTAGTATGTGCACTAAGTCCAAGTGTCCACAGAGGCCAGAGGCCTTGGACCCCCTACAGTTGTGATTACAGGTGGCTGTGAGCTGGCCAATGTGGGTACTGGGAGCCTGGGACCAAACTCAAGTCTTCTCAAGAGCAGTTATGTGCTCTTAACTGCTGAGTTATCTCTCCAGCCCCAAGAATCCTATTTTAAGTAGACTGTAATGATAAATTCTCATTCTGAATGCAGAGAGAACCTATTATTTTTAACAACTGTTGTGTAAAATTTTAAGATAAATTTACATTTCATGGTAAATTTCACATGCATTAGAGCTTAAGAATAGATTCCATATGCCTAACTTTATATTTTCAAAAGTCTACCACAGTGCTTAAAAATCTATCAAATACAGATCTGAAATTAAAACCGCAACTTCGTTAAGTGTCAACTATAACTAAATATAGGCCACAACTGAGTCAAATACGTATATGTTTAAGTAACTTTTAAGTTATAAAATTACAACAGCATTAGTAACTATCTTTATTCTCAAATTGATAAAACCATTTAACATATACTTTACAGTATAAACAAATTAAGTGCTATGCATTTTGCTTATAAAGTGACTTATAAGTATTCAAGCATTATATACTTTAAATTTGTACAAAAGGTAAGTTTTCAAATACGGCTTTGGTTAGTAGAACCAACTATATATGTCAAATCCATTTTCCAAAGTTGTTTAAAAAAAAGAAAAAAAAGACCTCATTAACTAGCACAAGTATTTCTTGTACAAAGCTTCTTGCTACTTAGTAAGTGAAAATATTCTAATAATTGCTTTTAATTTTGAAGTCTGGATCAGCCTTTTCCTTCTCATGGCATGTGCCAGAATGGCAGAATACTGCCACTTTTGAAAGCATAAATTATGCAGAATGCCACATTTTACTTTATTCTGAGGAAGGTCATCAAATTTTGAGGACTGCTGGCTTTCAAGACTATCAAGGTGCTTTCTAAAGGTCACACTAGTGAAGAGTGAAGGTCACACTCTGGGCATTTTTGTATTCCACTGGGCAAACCACTTCTAATTTCTTTTAGGAAAGTAATATCTACTAGCACTAGTGCCCAGAATCAAAGCTCATGTCTAAAATAACTAAATGTAGCCCACAACTGAGTATTTTTTACAAGCTCTACAAAGTCATGGGTTTACCATATTCATATGAAAGTAATATAAAATGCTACAAACTTAAATAATATAGAATACCAGTTTGGGCCAAATTAATAATCACAAACCTGCAGATCTTTTTCTATTAAAATGTTCCAGTTCCACTGAGCAATATTTACTCAAAAATACGATTATGAACTTACATATATTAAATTTAATGTTTTAGAACTGTACTCTGATGCTCCTTTTGACTTTTAAAACTGTACTCATGTAGCTATGTGATTCCAAACTGAAAAAATGAGCCATCACTAGAATTAATCTTTGGAAAGTAATCTTTCATGGAAATAGTTCATGAACAATTTATAAAGTTCTACTTTTAATTATCTCAATTTGGCTTTTTTAAGTAGGTAAGATTTTCATTTAAATTATTGTGTAATAGTTAAAAACTAAACAAAGATCAACAAAACCAAGAACTAGTAAAGCATTCCTTACTTTACATACCAATGCCTCAAGCGCCACATATATTAGTAAAATATCACAGAAAAGAACTTATATGGTTTGGCAGATTACACAGAAAATCTGAAAGAGTATACAAAGTTAAATACTACCTTTCAATTCCATTTATTTTCTTTAAATTTGATCTTGGCTCTGTGTGCTATCCTTCTATATTAACCTCTGTGTGATATTTATCTGTGTTCTACATGCTCCAATATTTATACATCTCTTTATTTTTAAAAATAGCTTCATAACATTTGAAAACATTCAACCAATCTTTTTCTCATCATTAGATATGATAAATCATACGTTTCTCACTAAACGCTCACTTTCCTGAGCTATATTAAACACCTTATAACAGGTGTATTTAGAACTAAAGACCCTAAAATATCAAGGTTACATTTTTTAAAAATGCATAGAGAACATAACATTTCAGAAAACCTATCACTTCATACTTATTAGAATATATAGCTTGTTTCCTTCAGACTATGAACTGTTTAATCTTTATAATTACTTTAAAATATGAAACCACATTTTTCTTTTTTTTTTTAAAGATTTGATTGCTATTAGGCTGAAAGAGAAATGGGAGTTTTCAGACTGGTTCGTAGGTCTTCCAACAATCAATCTATAGACTCACTGAAAATACCAAATTTTCGTGCCACAAAATAGAATTACATCACAACTACAGTAAATAGATTTCATTATAATACATTTGCTTGAGATTAAGGTGCTATTTATTCATCATGTCCTACATCATGCAATCCTTACCAAGTGGGCATCATGTCTGGAAACCATACCCTACCAAGATGCTTGGATACTTCCCAATGAATCTGCTCCAAATTATATTTTTGATCAGGAATTAATACCTCTTCCATAATGGATAACTGAGATAGGCGGCCACCACACATCTTCACAAACTCAACAAAGGCACTACATGAGACTTCACATTCCCCCAGTCCAATGGCTGACAAATTTTTGCAACGTTCTGCAATTCGAATTAACTCTTCATCAAGGGGCCGTAATCCATTAGCACATACTACTAGTTCAACAAGTCTAGGGCAAGTCATTCCCACACGACCAAGCACATCTTTGCTTACTGATCTCCCAAAGTAAAGATGAGTGGCAGGTATTTCATAACGAAAGAATGGGTCAAATTCCTCTTCATATAAAAAAAAATACATCACTAAGTTCACTTTGGGTGAGTGTTTGATGAAAGCATCCCAGCTGCTCTTCTGAATAGTATGGAAGTGTGTCTGTCCAGGATTCTCACTGACTACATCAATGCGCAAATGTTCTAATCGAACATGTTTTTCAGAGGATAGAGCAAGTAACAACTCATCACTTAGTAAATGGTAGTTCAGGGCCAGTTCTCGTAAGCCATGACATTGATCAGCCACACAAAGGATACCTTGGAAGGAAACAAAAAAAACCCACCTAATTACTTATATGGTTTAGTATAAATTTATCTGTTCAAAATTTACTCAAGTGCACATCCCAAAAAACATAGCCATATTTCCCTTTTCATTAATCTACATAATTAAAATAATTTAGCTTTGATACTGAATTCGTAGAAGGCAAGTTACACTTAAAAATCAATTACTCATTTTGTTTCAAACATGAAACCAATTTTTTTGTTTTGTCTTTTGATACAGGGTCTCTTTGTAGCCCCAGCTGACCAGGAACATGCTATGTAGACCATCCCAGGCTGGCCTTGACCTCACAGAGACACACCCTCTGCCTCCTGGGTGCTGGGATTAAAGGCATACACCACCACACCCAACTTCCATTTCTTTTTTTTTTTAAATTTTTATTGTATGTGTATGAGTGTTATACCTGCATGTGTGTAAGTGCACCCGTGTCATGCAATGCCTGCAGAGGACAGAAGAGGATGTAAGATCCCCTGAAACTGGGGTTACAGACAGTTGTTAGCCACCATATGGGTGCTGGGATTTCAACCTGGGTCTTCTACAAGAATAACCAGTGCTCTTCACTGCTAAGCCATCTTTCTAGACCCACAATTCTCCATATTCTTGATGAAGTGCATTTATCAACTCAGAAAGAAAATCATAGCTATCATTTTTCTGTTTGCTGGCTAGCTACTAGCCTGGAATTCACTATGTAGCCCAGGGCTGGCTTTGAACTCACAAACCTCCTGCCTAAATCTCTGGAGTGCCAGCTGCCACTTTAAAAAAAAAAAAAAAAAAAAAAAAAAAGTATTACTAACACTCAACTTACAAGTTTAAGAAAAATTATGTTTGTCAACTGTACCAGAGACCAGAGGATTTTTTTTTTTTTAATTCAAAATGAAATCCTGGGGCTAGAAAGATGGCTCAGCAGTTAAGAACACTCACTGCTCTTAGAGAGTACCCAGGTTCAGTTCCCAGCATCCATATGGTGGCTAACTCACTCCAGTTCCAGGGGATCAGATGCCTCTTCTGGCTTCCACGCATATTGCACAAATTGGTGCATTTACATACATGTAGGCAAGACCCTCATACACAGAAAAATGAACAAATTAATTTTTTAAAATTTAAAATTTGGCCAGGCCTGGTGGCACATGCCTTTAGTCCCAGCACTGGGAGGCAGAGGCAGGAAGATCTCTCTGAGTTCAAGGCCAGCCTGGTCTACATAGTGAGTTCCAGGACAGCTG
>NW_008358662.1:1249660-1282266 GCF_000622305.1 Nannospalax galili | reverse complement strand
TTACTTCATGTTAATTAGTAGAGGTGATAAACATTACCATTGAAATGACTTTATATCCATACTCAGGTGCCAAGGATCTGAACATAATCAACTGTGACTAGTAATAATCAGGTACATAGAGATTAGAGATGCATGTGCAAACATCTAAGTGTTAGTAGCATTAAAAATGAGTCTGTCTTCTGGGCATGGTGCTGCACACCTTTAATCCCAGCACTTGTGAGGCAGAGGCAGGCAGATCTCTGGGGCTACAGGGAGACCCTGTCTCAAAAAGACCAAAAAAAAAAAAAAAAAAAAAAAAGGTTTTTTTAAATTTAATCCTAAATATAGAGAAATGGGATAAAATATAATCATATAAAACTGATTTATGAACAAAATAAAACATTTACAAAGTAAAATAATTCCATCAAACAAGTATAAGTACAGGGGGGGAGAATCTCAAAAAGACCGGAAAAAAAAAAAAGGTTTTTTTAAATTTAATCCTAAATATAGAGAAATGGGATAAAATATAATCATATAAAACTGATTTATGAACAAAATAAAACATTTACAAAGTAAAATAATTCCATCAAACAACTACAGAGTATAAGTACTAGTAGTATGTTTCTAAGAAAAATTATAAATCTATCACTACCATAAATGAGTCAAGGTTAACCACCCACTTCACATTAATGAAAATATGTGTTAGGAGTCTGGAAGCTCTACTGAAAGCAGTTCCTTAAATAGTTCCCATACTCAGGACACCATGGTTGCCCTTAACAACAGATGAGTTCTCTGAAGATCAATATGACTGCCAAAGTGACTCCAGATGAGAATTTTGCCCCAGGGCAGCACTCTATACTATGTGATAAACAGCTCACTCAGTCCATTATGTTTAGAACAGGGATAGGAAAAAACAAAGCATACACATTTTCATTACTATTTATTTCACAAAATATACTGCAAGTACTAAATATCTTATCCTACAAATGCTCAAAATCTAGGAAACGAAATGGCATTTCTCTCTATTTTGAAGTAGAGACAACTAGCTAAAGATAGGAAATCCAGAATACAAAAACAAGCCAAGTGAGTCTAAATACATGTACTAACTGTTGCTTAAGAAGTCTAGACAGGCCCATCAACAAGTCAAAGCTTTATAGCAGTGGAAGAAAACAGGCAAAATAATCAGAGAAGAAATAAAATGAACCACCAAAATAAGATTGCATGAGAGAGAGTGATGGATCTATGTGCTTCACTAGGGTCAGCCACTGCAAACTTCCATTCTGCCTAAGAGACACAAACATACTTTGAAATATACTCTAACCACCCAAATAACCTAAGGACATCTCTGTTCTCTGCAATATCAGAACGCTTGATACAAAGAGAAATCATACCCAAAATTGCAAGATGGAAATTAAGAGAAACTTCTAATGCAGCTGTGGCAGGAATAACTTTAAAATGCACTCCTCTTCCAACCGAAGAGTCCACATTAGTGCCTAGTCTCCATGGATTTGGTGAGTGGTATCCTCTATCATTATGCTATGCTATGATGCAGCTGTCTGTATAAGATAAATTATCTAGACAGTCCTAATCTAATCACATGAGCTCTTTTAAAAGCAGAGTTTCCTCTGGATAGTTGCAGAAAAGGAAGGTGGAATTGGCACAAATGGGACTCAATGTGTTATTGCTGACTTTAAGACATGCAAGCAGCCTCTAACAGCAGAATGATGCCCCTTGCCCCAGCAGCCTCCTATAAACAGCTAGGTGTCAGTTCAACAACCATAAAGAAATGAATTCATTCAGCAACATGAGAGTGGAAGTGGACTTCCCCTAGAGCTTCCAGACAGTAATCCAACTGGACTGACACAATTTCAGATTTCAGCCTAAGATGGTGAACATAAAACCAGCTGACACCTGCCTACAACTCTGCCCTGCAACTGATAAATAGGTGTCAGTGAAAGCTGTTAGATTTGTAGTTAGCTATTCAACCAGAAAAATACTAATATGCTAGTTATAGGTGTTTAAATACATAACACAAAACAGTAACAAACACAAACTCAAAAATAAAAGGACAATATGATTTTAAAAACAGGCAAAGGAAAAAAAATAGGGAAAAGATCCAAATGGACATTTCTCCAAAGAAGATACACAAATGGTCTATAAGTACATGAAAAGATACTCAACATCAAAAGTCATCAAGTGGCTAGGCATGGTGGCACATGCTTGGGAGGCAGAGGCAGGTGGATCTCTGACCTGGAGGCCTGATCTGCAGTGAGTCCAGGCCAACCAGGGCTACATAGTCAGACCTTCCTGAGAGTGGGGTCATCAAAAAATAAAATAAAAAGCAAATGCATCCTGGTGTGATGGTTCACACATCCTAGGAAGATGACCAGAGTTCAAAATTAACTTGGGTCACACAGTGAGTTCCAAGAGTCAGACCCTGTGACAACAAAACTCAAAAAGGAAACAAAAAAGGGGGAAGAAAGGAAAAGAAAATGCAAGTGATTTATTTGATTTTATGTGTATGCATGTTATGCCTGTATATATGCAAGTGCACCCATGCATGCAATGCCCCCAGAGGCCAGAAGAGGGCATCAAATCCCCTGGAACTGGAGTTAACAGATGGTTGTTAGCTTCCATGTAGGTGGCTAGAAACTGAAACCCAGGTCCTCTGCAAGAGCTAGGCTCTTAGCGATTGAGCCATCTGCCCTCAGCAAACCAAGAAAATGCAAATCCCAAGGATATTAGTTCACACCAACCAACCAGGATGGGTGTAATGAAAAAGATAAACAGGATTACTGAAGACATACAAAAGGAAAGTAAAATGGCAGTTCTCTACCTTCATCCCAACTTTTTAGGTTTCACTGTTTTTGTTCTGGAGAATCCTCCCTGATGTCTTGGTTTGGAGCTCCCAGAAGACATCCTTGTTTAATTATTTGCTGCTTCCCTGTTAGGAGAAGGATGACTTGATCCTGTGGTAACTTTACTATCCTAACACTAGTGTTGACATTCAGTTCCTCAAGTGAGTAAACAGTTACTGAATGATCTGGCAATCCCACAATTAGGTATACAAGAGAAATTAATATGCCCACACAAACACTGTATATGAATGGTCATACAAGCATTATTCATGTTATCCAAAAAGAAGAAAAAAATGGGCTGACGAGATGGTTCAGTGGTTTAGAGCACTGACTACTCTTGCAGAAGACCAGGTTCGGTTCCCAGCATCCACATGGTAGCTAACAATCATCAGTAACCAGGAGGATCCAATGCCCTCTTCTGGCCTCTGTGGGCACTGCACGTATGTAGTCCATCTACACACATGCAGGCAAAACACTCATACACATAAAAATAATGTAATAAAATAAGTAAAATTATAAAAAGTAGAAGAAAACGTCTCAACTATCCACTAACTGATCAACAGATAAATGGGCTATATCCGGATAATGGATGCTTACTTAGCAATAAAGAATGGAATTCTAATATATTATCTAACATAGATAAACCCTGAACTTTGATTGCTAAGTGAAAGAAGTCAGACAGACAAACAGACTTACACATACACACACCCCAAAAACAAAAACACCACATATGGTATATTTCCATTTATGTGAAATATCCAGTACTGGTAAATTTCAGAGACAGAAAACAGAGCAGTGGCTGCCTAAGAGACTGAAGTGAAGTTTCTAGGGGGTGACAGCTATGCTTTCTTTGGGGATAATAAAAATGTTCTAAAATTCACAGTGGTGATGATGTATATACTACTCTGTAAGCACACTAAAAGCCAATAAATTGCACACTTTATAATGAATTATGAGTTATATAGCATATATACTGTCTTATAAAATTTATTTGTTCATTTTTTAAAATTATTTTTATGTGTATGAGTATATTGCCTGCATGTATGTGAGTACACCCATGTTGTGCAATGCCTTGGAGGTCAGAAGAGGACATTGAATTCCCCTGGAACTGGGGTTAAAGTCAGCTTGTAGCTGCCATGTGGGTGGCTGGGAAGTGAACCCAGGTCCTGTGCAAGAGCAGTCAGTGCTCTTAACTGCTGAGCCATCTCTCCAGCCCCATATTCTTTCTTATATTATTATTTATTTTTATTTTATGTGTATGAGCATATTGCCTGCATGTATACAAGTGCACCTGTGTTGTGCGATGCCCACAGAGGTCAGAAAAGGGCATTGGATTCCTCTGGGACTGGAGTTATGGATGACTGTTAACCACCATGTGGGTGGCTGGGAATCAAACCTGGGTTCTCTGGAAAAACAGCAAGTGTTCTTAACCACTGAGCCATCTCTCAGCCCTGGCATATAAATTCTTTTTCAGTAAAAGTACTATGACAATGGTACATTGGTAGTATAAATTAACACAACTTACTTGGGGAAAGAGCATAGCAATAGCAAAAGCTACATGCCAAAATATTATTTTTAAAATCGTAGCAAAAAAACTAGAAACAAGCATCCAATCTAAAAGATCTATAAAATGCAAACGTTGGCTTATCAACAAGGTAGAATACTAAGTAACTAATCATTCATTAGTTCTTCTCATAAAGAGCAAGACCTCTGACCTCTGCATGCATATGCACACATGAAAATGCACTGCATGCATATACACACTAACAAGTGAATTTCATGTAACATACCCACACCCCTCCAGGCCTCCACATTCATGAACACACATGCAAACGCACCTACATGCATGTGTATACACCCACACTAACAAGTCTCTCCCTCTCCCTCTCTCTCTCTCTCTCTCTCTCTCTCACACACACACACACACACAATTACTCTTGCACAGAATCACATTACACAGGAGCTATGCTGACAAATAGGAAACCAGTTAACAGGGTGTTGTGCAGACTGTGGTGGTCTGAACTAGAGAAGTTAGTACAGAGATGGAGAAAGGCACAAGCAAGGCATATTTGGTTTGATAAGAGTTGCCAGATCTCAGTGACTAGATGGGTTGTGCAAATCACTAATAGCAAAAAAACAAATGGAGAGGAGGAAAGGGGGGAAGAGGGGGAAGGGAAAGAAAGGGGAGGGGGAGGAGGAAGGGAGAAGTGAAGTGGGGTGGGATGGGGCAGAGCAAAGTAAGAGATTTGGAAAATGGACAGAAAGAAAGTTCTTTATTTTGAAGTGCAGCAAAACATTTTAGAACACTGGGCCAGCAGTTTAACTCATAATTCTGTAGTTTCAGTGATATTACAAGGTACTAATACACAGTGAAAGACAATGACACTGCCCAGAGTTTATAGAATTTAACAAAGAAAGTAGCTAGTATAGGTGAAACAAAAACAAGTTTCAGGCCTGTAAAACGGCTCAGTCAGTAAAGGTACCTGCCACCAAGTCTGATGACCCGAGTCTGATCTTCAGTTGTCCACCTCCACACACATGCCATGGCACATGAGCATGTACACACACATACACACACACACACACACACACACACACACTTTAAAAAATTTATAAAAATAATACAAGAAAGCTTTAAAAGAAACAACAATCAAGAAAGCAATCCAGAGTGTAACAAAGAAGCAAGTTGTTGTCACATGGTACCTAGAGGTCTAGTTATAGACAATTATAACAGCCATATACAAATAGAAAACTGATAAAATGTTCAGTGATGTACAAGAGAAAAGTTCAGAATTCCAACTCTAAGAAGCTATTCAATATATGCAAATAAGATTTTAAGTTAAAATTACGTAGTTATACTTTGCAATCAAAATTTATGTAAGAAATGGTCTTTCTTTTTCCTTCCTTATTGAACTAGTCCAAAAGCCATTAGATGGGACCAAGCAAACGTACACTACTATAAAATTCATGTAAATATTTCATAAAAAAGTGAGTATGAGGTATACCAGGATAGAAAAATGGGCTTAGTTTCTCAGAGAAACCTTAGACCCAAAGATTCTAGTTTTCAGTGAGATAAATGCTGTTATGTTCAGAATACTATGGAAACACGGATGCCTACGGGAGAGTTAAACGAGAAAGGAATTTAAATGGATAACTTAAGCTGAAGTTTGAAAGCTGTACTACAGTCAACTGGATGAATAAATTTAAGGCGGGGATATATATGAGAGAGAGAGAGAGAGAGAGAGACAGAGACAGAGACAGAGACAGAGACAGAAAGGTACAGCGTACTAACAATACTCCAAGGTTACAAAAAACAAAACATCCCCCCCCCCCCCCAAAAAAAACACGCGAGTGAAAAAAAAAACCCCCCCCCCCCCCCCAAAAAAAACCCTGCAGTTCCATAGGGCTCTAGTGAAAGGACAGCGAACAAGATAGGTGGCGGTCAAGATACAAAGGACCTTGTACAATATGAAGCTATTTGATATGGACCTTACTCTCAGAGCAGGCCTGTAATGCAGACAATAAAATGTGATCAAGGTCACAAATAAAATACTTTCCAAAGACCGGTCTTAGCTTCTATTTTGTAATACTTATTGATAATCTAAAAAAGACAACTAAACAGATCTAGCTTTTCTATCACCTAGACCCTCGTGAGTGATTTGGGAGAGCAAGCAAGAGATTTCCATTCAATACAGAGTCATTTCCCTGCGGGAATGCCAACCCTTAGTTATGGCAAGAACATAAAAAGACTACTTTGCTAAACAGCACAATAAAAGACAGGAAGGAATCAAAAGAGGACGATGTAAGGGGGCTGGAGAGATGGCTCAGGGGGGCTCAGAGATGCTCTTCCAGAGTACCACGGTTTGGTTCCCAGTATCCACATGGCAGCTAACAACCATCTATAACTTTCGTTTCAGGGCACTCCGATGCTGTCTTCTCACATCCATGTACATTGCTCGACATGGGTACACTTACATACATGCAGGCATTAACATTCATACACATAAAATAAAAATAAGAGAGTGGGGCCTAGCTGGAAGAAATGAGTCACTAGGGGAAGGCCTTGTGGTTTTTAACTGGGTCCCACTTCACCTCTGCTTCCTGACTGCAGATGATGTAATGTGACCAGCTACTTCATGCTCCTGCCACAATGCCTTCTGCACCATTATGGCCTGTATCCTCAAACTCTGAGCAAAAGTAGACCCTTCCTTCTTTAAGTCACACTTGTCAGGTATTTTGTCCCAGCATCAAGGAGCTAATAAACCTCTCCCCCTCTTTCCTCACTTTATTTATTCATTTTCTTTTTATTTTAAATGGGGGGGGGGGTTGTTGGTCTTTTTGACACAAGGTCTCCCTGTAGCCCCAGCTGGCCTGGAACTCACTATGTAGACCAGACTGGTCTTGAACTCACAGAAATTCACCTGCTTCTACCTCCCAAGTGCTGGGACTAAAGGCATGGGCCACCACACCCGGCTGTATTTATTAATTTTCTATCACATGCTATACTCAATTTTCCAAATAAACTAATGGGAAAATAGGGTGGCAAATCAGCCTAGGCTAAAATACTACTATGCTAAACTGTATTACAACACCAAAGATGTTTATTCAGGAGAAAAACAATCTTATTAACCCACCCACAAGTGCACTAACAGAACTACTAAAACCATTAAACAGTTTTTTTTATTTGATAAACAATGTATTTTATTAAAATGCCTGGCAAAAAACACAACATACCTGCTGGAGAGACATGAGGACAGCTGCTCATTTTTAGCAACTTGAGTGTATCACTGTTGTTGGCCACTAGCACTTTGAGGGATGGATCATCTACTGGGGTATCATCTATCTTGAGCGAGGACAGAGATTTGGAGTTTACAAACACAACAGTCAACGCAGAGATAAAATGAGACTGCAAGACAAAAGAGTAAAACATTGTTTCAGTGTTTTAGAAATGACAATTCTTAAAGGTTCACCTACAAAGCCAGATATGGCCCATCTAATAATGAATTTTGAAACTGTTGAAAAGGTAGCACCCCTGCACTCTAAAGTATGGTCAAGAAAGAGGATTCATTTCCACCTCTGAGAAAAGCCTTTTTTTAACCTATGGAAGAAAATGTAATTTTAAGCCTCAGAATGTCCCTAAATCACTTGCAATCCCTTCTAAGTTTGAGAACCCTGGAACCCAGAGTAAGAATCTCTTTCAAACACATCATCATATTTGGAAGCTACAACATCACACAGTAATAACCATCTAAACAGAAACTACTGGCACAGTCATTACAATTTAATCAATTCAAAAGTTATAACTCACTTGGAACATGGAAACATATCAAAATTAATTTCAAAACAACCAAAATCATAAAAATTCCATATTTAAAACTCTCTTAAAATATCTAAAATGTTTCAGACTTCTGCCTGATATTTTGTTCATAAATATATTAAAGAGTATCCTTCAACTTTTCATAAACATCTGTTGAACACAGATCTGATCAAAAGGAACCACTATACAGAAATAAGCATTAAAGCATGTTCAGACTTTGACTCAGAACTGAAATAAGCTACAACCAATAGCTAAATAACCTGGGAAAGGGAAGAAAAACCAAGGCAGGCTCCATCATAATGTCTATGTAACCAATCTTATCTTGCACCTACCTTTATAAATTCTCCACAGCAGTGTCAGAGGATGAAGCCAGGCTAACAGACAAGAAAAGTACAAGAAAATACCTTCTTGGTCACATTCTTCAATTTACTTTATCCTCACTGTTACTAAATAAATGATTACTGCAATTTTGATTAAGTAACTTAATCAGTAACTGTGTAACTGAGTTTCATAGAGGAAACCCTAACAACCATCTCAGTGAGAAGCATGCAGACTGTTTGCAGAAGGCCTGGAATCAAACAAATTCAGGAATTATGCATTTAACTCAAGTTCTTAGAATCTTAAAATGTTGAACAGATTCTCTTGCTCATATTTTGTTCTTTAGCCTATGAGAAAACACTATCTAAAATGTACAGACTTAATGAAAATTAAAAATCAATTAGAGGCTTTAAAATCATTATGTTTCATTTGGTATTGCTCTTCAATTGAACAATCACCTAGGTCATGATGTACAATTTACTAATAATACTCCTTCCTGAGTCACTCTAGTAAATTAAACTGTACCCTTTTAAAAAATCTGCATAACTTAGCTTATGGTATCATTAATAAAAGAAAACAAACGTTTTTTCAAATTGCTGGTGACTGATCTGGGGTATAACTCAAATAGTAGAACACTTGTGAGATCTAAGTGTATCCTCAGCAACACACACACACAAATCACTATTGGATACTAACATACTAAACATTAGCTGGCATATGAGGGGCCTTTATCAAGAAGGGACAATTCTTATTTTTCTGTTTCAAAGAGAATAGTTGTGGACTGGCAAGATGGATCAACTGGTAAAAACATTTGCCATCAAGCCTCACAACCTGACTTCAATCCCTGGAATCCACATAGTAGATGGAAAAGTACAAGCTTAATTTGTCCCTGACCCCAGCACATGTACAATACCTCCCCATAAAAAAATAGATGTAAAAAAATAACTATTTTTAGGAAAATAGTTGTAAGGTAGAGACTATCTTGAATCATGTATGAGACTTTGTTAGAACATATACACTAACAAACTGTTACAAAAATAAATGGTTTCTTGAAATAAAATCTATAAGCTAATCTAAGCTATGCTGACATTCTTTGTTCAAAAATAAACCTTTCCAGTACATTTACCAGAAGGGTTTGAAAGTAGGCTCTACTGGCATTTTCTACTTTTAACTCTAATTGCAACAATTAGAAAGCTCAAAAAGAATCATCTATGTTTCTTTTTTTCTGATAGGTTTTCCCTCATTTTATTTACTCAGTTTCTTTCAATCCTTCCTGGATAATCTGTAAATTCATTTATTCTTTAACTTCACCAATGAAGAACAAAGTAATTTTAAAAGGATATTTTAAATATTATTTCTTCACATTCTGAACAGGATTCCATTACACATACAACTTTTGTCATACTCTCACTGTCAACTCTAACAACACTGAGGTTTTCACTGGCTTTCTCTGTGATAGCTAATAAAGCAAAACCAGCAGATACCTTTGGTAAATCCATAAAGCTTGGCCGAGCAGTTGAAATAAGTCCAAGTGTTTTTAAAGAGCAATTCACAAGTTGTGATAATATATCACAAGCTGCTTCAGCTGATTCTTTGCTGCTGTCCACCTTAGAAAAGAAAACATGTCTTACTCACGCACATATTTACATTTCTCTTTGCATATCGTAATTCTATAAATATAGTTATCAGTTCACTGCATTATCATTTTAGAGAACATCTTTTCAAACACTCTCTCCCCTACAATCTGTCCATCTCAACCCTGACTATATATACATTTACACATACATACATATATATAAAGCCAGTAAAAATGCTTTACTTCTTAACAGAAAAATTTAAAGTATTACCTTGAAGCTGACATATTGTAGATGGTTTGAATGCCTTTTAATAATCTGTTTGATCAGCTCTGGATGTGTAGCTTTCAGGTAAGATGTAGCTGGCTGATTCAATTCAAATTCAAAACATCTCCACAAGTCAGGCATATGAAATACCTGATTCCAGTTGCGGCAAACTTGTGAAGCATGAGCCCGGTCAAGAAGAGGCAAATACTTAAATACTTGCAAAATAATGTCCTGCAGGAGATTACCCCAGTCACAAGGTTGAGACTGCTCATGTGTAGTCCTCAGTTTCTTTGGTTTCTCTGCAGGGCCTTCTTCAGGTGAATCATGGTCACTGTCTCTTCCTCCTCCACGTTTCATCCTATGTTGAAAAAAAAAAATCATTTTTTTTCAGCCTTCTTAACTTCTAATCACAAATAAACCCAATATTCATTTTTTTATCACTGAGATGTGCATTTATATTTGTAGAGTTAAACAGAAATATGCACAAAAAAGTGAACCAACAATTCAAGAATATAAAAATACAATGAAAAATGCTAATGGTCTGTAGACCAACTATGGTTTTGTAACTTCTATACATTCTTGGCAAGTGATTTTGAATTATCTACCTTCAAATATACACTACTTATGATTTAAAGTGCACCAAAAATTGTAATTCAAAAGTTCCAGTCAACTATGTAAAGTGACTATAGAAGGAAATCTACAGTGATACTTTCTCATTTCTTTTTTTTCTCCAGAAAATATACATTTTAAAAATCTTTACAATAAAGATGCAGGAGCTTACACAGAACACATTTCATTTATTTAGGTATTCAATTCCCGCTCCCTGAGATGCAAATAACCCTGGTAATAGTGTGTACATAGTCCTCTCTTCTTCTTTTAATTTTAAAGCAAATAATCCATTTGGCTGTAGGAGTCTATGCAAATAATGCTTCAGAAGAAATTCCAAGATTCTCTTTGTAGAGATCATTCTTTCTCAAGATTTAGATTACGTGAATAGTTTTGTTTCCAGACAATGAGCTCCAGGCCAGCAAAACTCAGAAGGCCTTCAAGGGTTCAAGAAGTTTCTACTTCATATACAACCCTCATACAATTCCCGTGACCACTGCACATGCACAGTGCATGAAGGAGAGACTCTTTTCCTTGCTGAGGTCGGACAGCAGTTTTCCTGCCCACTGACGCACACCATGCACTCCAAGTCTAACTTTGTCACCTGCCCCTTCTTAGGATGGTGTCCATGAAAGGTACTGTGCAAACAAGAGAGCATCTGCTGCCACTGATCCTGCAGTTCTCACTTCCCAGCATCCTCAAGGCACCATGAGGAGCAACACTAAAATCAGCCCACCAGCCAGCAACTACGATCACAGCTGCCTGGAACCACAGTTCTTTGGAAGAAGTCAGCTCCTGCACCTTGGTGATGAAGTCTCTGCTACCATCATGCTGATACCTGTTTCCTTGTCCAGAGGTTTCACTCTTCAGAGGAGAGAGTCTGTCATGTAGCCCTCGGTAATTGCACATCTTCATGACAGCATTCCAATGTAGGTATGGTGGGGCAGGAGTGGTTTGAGGCCTGTTTGGCTTGGCAGATGTCTGCTGTGCTTTCGAAGGGTCCAGGCAGGAATTGTTGTTCTGTGGATGAGAAGTCTGGAGAAGCAGGCACTGAGCTCAGACTTAAACAAGTAACCAATTGCCACACTGTGAGTGGCATCACCATAGCATTTCTCCTTTGGTAAGCAGCAATGCCACGGCTTAGAGCCCTAGCTGCAGCCAGAAAAGATGTAGGAGCAGTGATCCATTGACAATGTCTTGTAAACTTTCACACCTGGAGCAGTTACAGCCAAGAGTGTGCTCCTCCCGACAACCCAGAGCAGGACCAGTTAGGAACTCCCACACAGCACAGGCCAGCACCATCCTTAACCCAGGGAGCCAGGCAGGTGCTGACTGCCCAGGCCCCGTCCCCGAGCACCCCTTTCTCATTTTTTAAAATATTTTTTTATTATTTTTATTTTATGTGTATGAGTGTATTGCCTACATGTATGTAAGTGCACCCGTGTCATGCAATGCCCACAGAGGACAGAAGAGGCTGTCACATCCCCTGGAACTGGAGTTGCAGACAGTTGTTAGCTGCCATATGGGTGCTGAGATTCAAACCCAGGTCTTCTGCAAGAACAGCCAGTGTTCTTAACCGCTGAGCCAACTCTCCAGCCTCCCCTTTCTTGTTTCTTAAGAGTCATCTAAGGATACTAGAATGTGGTTTCTTCAACGTATTACAGAGGACCTGGGTTTGCTTCCCAGCACCCGCATGTTGGCTAACAACTGTCCCTAACTCCATCCAGTTCCAGGGGATCTGATGTCCTCTTCACACAGTGAGTTCCAGGTCAGCTGGGGCTACAAGGAGACTCCGTCTCAAAAAGACTAAAAAAAAACCACTAAAGATAACACACTCACTATGACCCATTTTCCTACTTTAATTTATCCAGAAGGTTTACTCTAAATTTAGCATTTACAAATTTGGGTCAAAGAACTAAGCATGTGCTACCAAAGACTTATAATTTCTCCTTACAAAAACTACTCAGAATTCTGACTGATTCAAAGCAGAATGAAGCAGTCCTACTAATTTCTAGCCCTTATTGTGGGATGCTGATCAGCTGTTTTCGAGAAACTCTCTAAAACCAGAACTATTCAACTTAAGGACAGATTGAATGGTTCCTTTGGAAGGAATGGTGGGTTTTATTTTATTTTTTCTCTAAATGGTTCATTTTAAGTATATGAACTCGGGGGGAAAAAAATGGCAGTCTTAGTCATACAATAAATTTGAACAATATTTTGTTAGTCCTAAAGATAGCAAATCTTCATTACAGCCCTATTTTAAATGAAGTATCAATATCATTCCATGTTTGGGGAGGGGCAGATCACAGATGACAACATACAAATATCCAATGCTAACGAACAGCATGCTCTTGATCTAAATATAAACAAAATACATAATTACCAAAGTATAAGTACCAAAGAACTTACTAGTTAATAAGTAGCTGAAAAAGTATGTACACTGTCATAGGCATTATGAAGTTGTCATAATTATATGAATAGAAAAACAAGATCAACTGTTAAGATATAAGTACTATCCTCATTTAGGAATGAAAATAACATCAGTGAAGGAACACCTAGTAAAATTTTAAATATCTTTTCCAAGTTATTTTTTTCTTATTGGTTTTTTTTGGGGGGGAGAAGGAGGTTCAGTTTTTTCAAGACAGGGTCTCCCTGAAGCCTCAGATGGCCTGGAATTCACTATGTAGACCAGAGACTGGCCTCCACCACCTCAGAGATCAGCCTGCCTCTGCCTCCAGAGTGCTGAAGATTAAAGGCATGCACCACCAAGCCTGGCCCAAGTTAGTTTTCATTCAAAATTCCCAATGCTTTTTATTTGGTTCACTATTTACACATGAAACTGCTGAACAGAGTTAATTCACAGCATTCACTAGTATACAAATAATTTACATCAGTGGACTTTATACATACAGCCCTCTTAGTCAAAGTGAAAACGCTTTTTTTTTTTTTTTTTGGTCTTTTTGAAGCAGGGTCTCCCTGTAGCCCCAGCTGTCCTAGAACTACCAGGCTGGCCTTGAACTCAGAGATCCGCCTGCCTCTGCCTCCCAAGTGGTGGGACTACGGGCGTGCGCCACCACGCCCGGCTGAAAACGCTTCTTAAATTAAAACTGGGGTAGCATGGAGTGCTAAAGCAGGACAATAAACATCAATGAATTTTCCTGCAGTATTTCAGAAACCCAAAACGTACAACTATGGTAGTTAAAACTTTTGCTGATATTATTAGCAAGTGCCCAAAAAGCACACTCATGAAGAAAATCTTCCAACTCGTTGAGCAGCACCAACGAGTTGTGCTAATTCAACAACTCCATAAACCAGGAGTCAATTTGACAGAGAACTAATAAGCACTTAGCTGGGTGTGCCTTGCTTGGACATCTGTATACACAGGCATGCTGTGGTTTTAAAACACCATTTACACTTAAGCTCTAAACGTCTGCCTTAGCATCGTATTTCCATCATGTCCTGATCATCTCTTGCTTTGGCTAATAGGCATTCTTCGGCTGAAATACAAGACATTAAAGACGTGAAAACTAAATCCAGCGGTCACCCATATGGAATACCGGGAATAGATGGCATTTTTATAAACAGTTCAAGGATAATAATAAAACAACAACAACAAAAAAAAACATAATTAAAAGATCTAGGCGAATTACACCGACACCATTAGCAACAAAGCCCCAGTCGCTCACCTCTCGGCTCGGAGCTGCGGGCCTACCACTACCGGGCACCTGGTTGACCGCGGCCCCAGCTCCACGGCAGCTGCGCACACAGAAAGCAGGCGCTAGGACTCACCAGAAGTTGACCAAGTTTTCCACTGGGCTGTGGCAGGGCGTTCCCACCTCCCGGGCCGCCGTCCCGGCCTGGCCTCCAATGGCTCTTCCCTGCGCCCTACCAGCTCCAGCGAGGCGGAGGGCGAGCACGATCGCGCCAGCCACCCAACCGCGGGAGGTCGCCGCGCACGCACCACGCCAGGTTGACAGTATAGAAGGCCAGTCCGTAGATAACGCACCCGCCCAGCGCCAAGGTCTCCGACCGCGCCCCGCGCGCGCGCTCCCGAACCGCAGCACGGTCCCCGTGCCCGCGCCCCAGGCCGCCGCCCTTCCGCCCACCCTCCCTCCGCCGTACCTGCGGCCGGGGTCGGCTTCCCCCACGCAGCACCCTGGGTAGCGCCCGCGGCGGCTCTCACATGAGGCCTCCCGAAGCCCCTGCTCCGCGCTTCCGTCTCCGCGGCCCCCCGCGCTCCGCCCGCATCCGAGACGCTGCTCCCGCGCCGGACGCCGACGCGGCTCCACCTTTGCGGCTGCGGCTTCCCACCACCAGCGTCCCTTTTCTGTCCCGCGCAGTCTGCGTCCTTAGCCTCGGGACCTCCTCGTCACTGCCAGACTCCCTCAGCGACCACGGCTACGCCAGCGGCCCCTATTCCTCGGCCCAGAAACCGAACCCAAAATGGCGCCCGGAGCTCGCTGCCGGGCGCTTCCTCTGGCGCGTCGCCGTCTGAGGGGGCGGCCGCGAGGCTGCGGGGGCGGGGCCGAGGCAGGAGCGCGCTCGGGGGCGGGACTGGCCTTGGGAACCTAAGAGAACCCTCTGCCCTGCAGCCAGCCACGTGACTCCCGCTGCCGGGCGATGTTTAGGTTTTACGGGCGGGTGTGGAGTGCAGGAGCTAACTAGATGCTGCTGGGACTGTCTGCAGTGAAAACTGGAAAGTTCAGGGAGGCGGAGCCAACGGAGGGAGGAAGGGAGTGCCTCCGGAGCGACTGTGGCTAGCCTCTGCGGGGAAGGCGGGGCCTCGGGTGGGCACGCCCCAGCCTTTAGACTGGCCCTGGAGCTGCTGTCTTCACACCTGATAAGCCAGCATGGTTAAACGCTATAATTGCAAATGTTTTCTTAAAACTTTACATTTTTTTTCTAAAGCTGTATTATTTTTCAAAACTGCATTGGCTTATGAAATACAAGTCCGAGAATGCTTTTCTAAACCACATGGGGAAAGTAGAGATTGATGGCTAAATAGAAGAAAACCATTGGAGGAGCGTTTTGTAAATGAGGCCCTTGGTAACTACTACCTACTTGACTTGTTTTAAAAGTTTGGATTTGGAGGTTGGAAAGATGACACAGAGGTTAAGGACACTGGCTGTTCTTGCTGAAGACCCAGGTTCAAATCCTAGCACCCATATGGCAGCTAACAGCTGTTCCTAACTCCAGTTCCAGAGGATCCGTAAGGCCTCTTCTGTCCTCTGCGGGCATTGCACGACAAGGGTGCCACTTACCTACATGTAGGCAATACATGCATACACATAAAATAAGATAAAAATTAATAAAATATTTAAAAAAAAATAAAAGTGTGGATTTGGTGATACTGGGATTTCTTAAAATGAAAAATGTCCAGTGTTGCAAGATCTTAATGTTAGCGGTACACCGCCCCTTTCCTTCTCGAAAAGAAAAAAAGAGGGAGGTGGGGGAGAATTTACTTTCCCTCTGAAAACATCTTTGAACACTTAAACTTTCAGGAGAGGCTGGAAGACAACGGTCCCAGGAATCCACCTTTTTTTGCCTGCTCACAGCAATTGAACCAGGAGGCCACACCAACACAGTAGCTCTGTCTTTGAGCCCTAAACTTGTAACACAACTCTAAGAGCCGTAGGTAGTCATTTTCTACTGAGTCTCCTTCAAAGCAGGAAAAAGAGTTCTGCAGTGAGAAATAAGAGCAAAACAGATGCACAGAGAGGCGGGAGAGAGAGACAGAACCTAGCACTAGCCCTGGTGCTGCTCTGTTAAAAATACTAGTCTCAAGGCCTGGAGGCAGCCCAGACATTATTCATTTTCTTTGCTTGCTAAAATTATTTTGAATTCTTTGTTTTGCTTACACAAATTCAAATCGGACCTGGAAAAGCTTCTCCTTGAGTCTTAAATATGTTTCTTTGTAACTAACAGGTGGCTATGGAATTTGGCTGTGTTTGGAGTAGGGTCCCCATGGCCTTGTCCTCATGGCTGACTTAACCAAGGGTGAAAGCCCAGCACTGTAGGGATGATGGAGACTGCAAACAGGAAAGTGGCTGGGCATGATTACTTCCCACTTTGGGCATATTTCCTACCTTCCAAGTTGACACTTCTCTCATAAAAGTGCATTTGAGTCACTTCTGGAGGATGGGTAGATCTCTAGAACAACTGAACAGGGAGGAGCAGAGCTTTTATCCTGCCTTAGGCATTCTTTTGAATCATACAAGGAAAGGACCCTTGAGATCCAGGGTTAATAAGCATGTGTTTCACATGCGTGCTCCCATGCTCTGATTTCTTTGTTTCCTGATAATTTTTCTTTATTTATAGGCTTATTCTTTCAAGTTCCCCTGTCTGGTGTTTCCCCATAGGAAGAGGCACTCCTGTATCCTTATCTCCTCAAGTTGTGCACATTTTCCTTCAAGTCAAGACTCGTCAGTCAAAGCTGCTGCACAGAGGGCTGGAGAGCAGGATCTTGACATAGCTCATGTTTTGAATCCAGTTCTGTCATCTGTTGGATGTGTGAGCGTGGACAAGCTGTTTAACTTCTTTGTGCTTTAGTTTCCTCATCTGTAAAATGAGAGTAGAAATACTCACTTGTGATGAAAGTTAGCCTACTAGAGCAAATAAATCATTATTGTTCTTACTGTTGGCTCTCACACACTGAGTGATGACAGGTGCAGATTCCGTTGCCAGAACATCTCAGCAGCAGGACTTATGTTGTTTTGTCTCTTAAAGGCCTAAGAAACAGAAAGCTTCACCAACAAGTCACTAATATAAGTGGAGAGTGTTCTTGGAATTTTGGCTTGAATAGCAACAACCCAGACAGTTGCTGGCATGCATTACTAGACTCATCTGGGCCTGGCAAGCATTATAAGACACCATGCTGTCTGCAAATAGTTCTTGCAGATAGACAAATTCAGTTGGATTCTAGATTGCCCCCACTACTCCCAACTTCCACCAGAGGATGGTGTCTCATTCATTCACCATTATAAAATGGCATCCCTTACAGATATTCATTCACACAGCCTTTATCTGTGTTCACTTTCTGCTAAGGATATTTGTTCCACTGTCAAAAAGAGGGACTCCTTAAAATATTTATATACAAAATGCATTTCTTCTTATTTCACTTATGACCTTTACTCTGTATCTAGAGTAAATATTGTTCTTCCCACTCAGTACGCTTTCCAATGTGATATGCAATTTTAAGGGGACCTCAGCTCCTGCCATGTCCACTTTGTCAATACCTTTAAACCATACTGATTAGAATTGAATCCAGAAGAGCAAAACACTCTATTACCTATTTCTCACATGCATCTCATCTCACTCCACAATCATGGTTATGTGGCTATTTTCAGCAGGCCCCAAATTGTACCCAAATTTAGATGTTCATGTGCACACACTTCACTTACTGTAAGGCAAGGAAATGTCGGAGCTGTTCTTTCTAGTGGACACTTCCAGAAAGCTCATTTATTGACCCCAATGACAGTATTTTTTTCCCAGATAGGTCTGATACTTTGAGACAAAATATACTTTATAATTATAGTTTAGTTCTTACTTCTTTCCCATCTTAAAGATTGCAACTGTGAGATTTTACTTCTCCATATTTTATCTATTTCTACTCACTGCATCATGCAGTGGCACCCCAATATCTTTTCATAAGTGGACTTAAGAGTCCTTGGATCAGGGGATGGAGAGATGGCTCAGCGGTTAAGAACATTGACTGTTCTTGCAGAAGACCCGGGTTCGAATCCCAGCACCCACATGGCAGCTAACAACTGTCCGTAACTCCAATCCCAGGGGGTCCAACAGCCTCTTCTGACCTCCAAAGACATTGCCCGACACGAGTGCACTTACTTACATGCAGGCAATATACACATACATATAAAATAAAAATAAATTTTAAAAAAAGAGTTCTTGGATCCCTTTTCTTCCGGACACCTACATGAAGTCTCTATTTCAGTGTAGGGTTAGTGAATTTCCTATCAAACACTCCTTCCAACCACAAGGAACATACTATCCTCTTTCAAGGAATTAGTATTCTGGTACTACATGTTGTTTTTTTGGAGAGATGGCTCAGCGGTTAAGAACATTGACTGTTCTTGCAGAAGACCCGGGTTCGAATCCCAGCACCCACATGGCAGCTAACAACTGTCCGTAACTCCAATCCCAGGGGGTCCAACAGCCTCTTCTGACCTCCAAAGACATTGCCCGACACGAGTGCACTTACTTACATGCAGGCAATATACACATACATATAAAATAAAAATAAATTTTAAAAAAAGAGTTCTTGGATCCCTTTTCTTCCGGACACCTACATGAAGTCTCTATTTCAGTGTAGGGTTAGTGAATTTCCTATCAAACACTCCTTCCAACCACAAGGAACATACTATCCTCTTTCAAGGAATTAGTATTCTGGTACTACATGTTGTTTTTTGAATTGACACCAAACACCTACTATTGATTCCAATTTCAACAGCTAAGAGAATGTAGTGACTGATGTAGGAGAGGGACCTTGGAAGGCTGGTTGGAGCTTCTTCCTCTTATTCAGGAAGTACTGATAGGAATTTGTCTTATCCCTCCAAAGCTTTCGGTCCCCATCTCTCCCTTTTAGCAAGGTCAAAGGCAAGTTCTTGGGCCTGGTTGCCGGAGTCCAGCTCCAGCTGAGTCCGGGGCCTGAAGGGGTGAAGGTAACTGTGGTGGTAGAAATGGCTATACCAGAAACCACAATTGCAGTTCTAGTAGAGGCTGTTGACTGACCCGCTTGGGGGAGGTCAGCCCGAATATCTTCTTTCTTTTTCTACTTCTGTGTCTACTTCTAAGCATCAGACCGTAAACCAAACCATGAGTTTGCACAGTATTTCTCAGTGTACAATATTTTTCAATAATCACAGTAAAAGGAAAGTACAAAGTTCAATGATTAACCTTTTCTTAACATGGCCAAGCAATGTCTTCATTGTTTTCTTTATAGCCTTGCGGTTTCTATTTTACCATAGAGGTGTAAGATAGCCTGTCCTCATTTTCCCTTTAATTCTTTGAATTTAATATTTACATGTTGGCGTGTATATTTGAGAAAATTATTTTTCTCATGGGAACGGGAATGACAAGCTCTTTTTATTCATTGTCTAACCAATTTTCCAATTTATCTTTTTCCTCTCCCTTTGCTACGTCTTCCTGAATGTTTTGTATTCTTTGAGTCATATGATTATTTTCTCTATTTCAATATCCTTTATTATTTTGTTGCCATCTATCTTTAAGGGCTTTTTGAATCGCTTTTAGTCTTTGTAAAAGAATAGGCAATTTTTTTTCAGAGGTCATGCACCACCAGCTTTTTACTGACCTAGCTAATCTTTCTATCCAAGAGGGAGTTTCCCTAAGCCAAGAATTTTTCCCTTATACCAAAGTTTCCTTTTTGGGGAAACCAAGCCTCATTATTAATCACAAATGCAGGTCCAAACAAGATCACAGTCATAGGAGGAAGTCGTCTATCTTATTACTTTCATTTTGCTTCAGTAACATAATAATTCTGCTAAAGGCAGAGATTCCCCCGGTTTAGTTTCCCATTCCGTCATCAGAGTTGGTTATCAGAATACTTAAAGAAGAGAAGGTTATACAAATTACAAAAACCAGGAGTAACTGGGGAAGGGATATCCACAAAAAAGAGCAGCGGTCATCGGCTTTCGGCTGGAACTTTGTCAAATAGCACTCTTGCCAAGAACCACCGAACTCTTGGAGCCAGCACCTGGTGTTTAAGCGTATGTGTATAACCATGGCCTTTACCTAAGTCATCCTCTTTGTTGATTTTTTATTTTAACTGGGTATGATTTATAAGTAGTGAAGGGCCCAAATGTTAAGTGTACAGGGTGATGAGTTTATATACCATGTGCTCCTGAGTAACCACTGTCCTGGTAAGGATATAAATTATGCTAGACTCACTGTTTGCCCCGACACAAGTTTCTCAAAGGTCACCTCTGTTCTAAACTCCATCACTTGTACAACGTGAACTCTTTCAACTTGTTCAGCTTGTACATCTTTATATACATGAAATTATACAGATTGTACTCTTTTATGTTGGGCTTTTCTGCTCAGCATGTTACTTCTCATAAACACTGCTCAGACTAATGTATTGTTATCCTTTGACAGTACTCCTACCTATGTTGTTATTTCCCTTGCCCCACAGGTACATTCAGTTATTCAGAACTCAGTTTTTCTTCATTTTAAGAGCTTTCCTGAGAAATACTACCAAGAAAGAGAAAATAAAAATAATGAATGCATGAGAGAAGTGCAGAGCTCACCAGGTTCTTTTTTTTTTTTTTTTTGAAAGAGGGTTTCCCTGTAGCCCCAGCTGGCCTCCTGGAACTCACTATGTAGACCAGGCTGACCTTGAACCCACAGAGCTCTGCCTGCCTCTGCCTCCCAAGTGCTGGGACTACAGGAGTATGACACCACTCCCGGCACTCATCTGATTCTTACAGAGTTCCTTGACTTTTTCATGTCTTTCTTCAAGTGGATTGAAGATGCACCTTCCACAGGGCAGCTTGCCTCAGCCACTCCACTCTTTCTCCTATTACTGGAGTTACTAGGGTCAGAGCCTGGGCCCTGGTAGCCCAAACAAGCCAGGCTTGGTCATCTATCCTCAACAAGCCAATTAATCAAACTAATAATAGTGAAAAGTGGAAAAATCAGATGCATTCAATGTGGTCACATTAAGAAGGGGAACAAAAACATCCAGGGAAGCCCCCTCCCCCAAGTCTATCTTCCTAGGACTCAGGTGAGGTTTGGGTGTAAAGAGAGCCAGAACACAAGTGGCATGCATAGGTAAGCAAACACTCAAGGTGTGGCCCCACCCATCATCACTGTCCCTCCTAGAAGGTGGGCTGACAAGTTGTCAGAACTGGGTGAAATCTTTTTCCTGGAAACAAACTCTTCCTTTAGGTGGCACCAGGCTTCAGTCTTTTCCTTCTCCCAGCTTGAGATTGGTGGGTATTCTGGGCAGGAAAAATTCACCATCTCATTAACCCACTAGGTATTCTGTCTGTCTCTTTTTCATGACTTAAGATGAACCTGTCTTCTTTGGGGTGGTCCTGTGGGGTGTCTGAGCTGGAAAAAGAAGGAAGTTAAAGTTCCACCCAGGCCAGAGATTCTAATTTTCTTTTTTAAAAAATATTTTATAATTACTTTTATTCTATGTGTATGAGTGTATTGTCTTCTTGTATGCAATTGCACCAGTGTTGTGCAATGCCCATGGAGGTCAGAACAGGGTGTCAGATCCCCTGAAACTGGAATTACAGAAGGTTGTTAGGTACCAACAACCGGGAACAGAATCCAGGTTCTCTGCAACAGTAGCTAGTGATCTTAACCACTGAGCCATCCTTCCAGCTCTGAGATTCTTATTTTCTTGACCAGTTTTCTCTTATGGGACTTTTTTGCTACTGTAACACTGGTACCATGCTGTTGGGTTACTATAGCTTTGCAGTATGCTAATCTAATGAGGATCAGGCAAATGATCTGAATAGATATTTTCAATATATATAAATGCCTAGCATATTAGAAAATGCCCAACACCCCTAATCACCAGGAAAATGAAAATCAAAATCATAGTGAGATACTATTTCAGCACAGTTAACACAAAGAAATGGTGTTTAAGGACATGGAAAAATTTACTACCACAATTTAATCATTATACATTGTATGCCTGTATGGAATCATTATGCCCTATGCCATAAATATGTACAATTATTGATTGTGAATTAAAAATGCAAAATTATCCAGGTGTGCTGGTACACACCTGGAATTCCACCTGTCAGGAGGTGGAGCTAGGAGGATTGTGAGTTTGAGACCAACCTGGGCTACATGGGGGAGTTTGAGCCCATCTTGGGCTGCATAGTAAGACATTGCCTCAAATACTAAAATAAAATAAAGATAAAGCACTAAAAAGAGCCTCCTTCCCAAAGCCACAGTCGTTACAGCCAAATGATCTCTGGAACAATGTCATTCAAGCCACTTTCTGACCTCTTTCCGGTGTTATTTTTCCAAAGCATGTGTTTTGTTATTGAAAAAGTTACAATAATGAAAACCCTGAAGTTCTGGGATATAATTGCACAATAGCACAATAATGTCACCATAAATAACAATAATGTACTATACATTTTAAAATGATAGAAGAAGGGATTTTTAATATTTTCATCAGAAAGAAATCATGTTTGATGAGTTAGAATGACTAACCTAACACTAAATGGTGTACATATGAATTGAAATACCATGTTACTCCTTTAGCATGTATAATAATATTTTATGCATCAGTTAAAAATGAAACTTAGCTGGGTGTGGTAACACATGCCTTTAATCCCAGCACTTGGGAGGCAAAGGCAGGTGGGTCTCTGTGAGATCAAGGTCAGTCTGAGCTCCATAGTGAGTTCCAGGCCAAAGGGGTTATAGCAGGGAGATCCTGTCTCAATAAAACAAAACAAAACCTAAGAAAAAAAAATAAATGTAATTTAAAAAATCCAATGAAGAATGATAAAGTCATTCTGAAAACGAAATTCTAGGCCAGCAGTGTCTGTTAGGAATATATGCAATGTGATTTAGAGGGTTTTTTTTTAATTTCTTATTGAGCTTTTGTACATTTCATTCAATAGTTCACAGAATAGTCTAATTTAGACCGCCCTCCCCCATCTATGCCCCTACACTTATACATTCTGTCATACATGTTAAATCCTGTTCAGTCAAGCATTTGAATCCAGATGTCCTTCAGTGCAAATTCATCCACTGGAGTCTAGTCAGTGTATCTAGAGATCATAAGGTCTACTCTCCCTCACTTAGTAGTAATCGTTCTCCAACAGTTCCCAGGCTAGGGCCAGCCCACCACCCATTTACCTCATTCCACTCTGGGACCTTGTCTGATGGAGTTGGCATGAGTCTTTTGCTCAACACCACCATTGCCATAAGTTCACATGTGCAAGCTTCCAGTGGCCTGAAAGCCTCTCTTCCCTATGTTCATAGACCAACCCTGGTTCTTACAATCTTTCCATCTTTTCTTCCACAATGGTCCCTGATCTATATGTGGGTGAGGTTTAATATAGGAGTCCTATCCAGGGATACACACTCTGCGGTCTTTTATTCTCTAAAACTCAGTCAGTTGTGGCCTTCTGTGTACATCACACTCTGTTGTATAAGGAAGCTTCACTGGTGAGAGTGAGGGATGCACTAGTTTTCTCTCTACACCCATACCACTCCCCCCAAAACTAAAAATGAATCTACCATATAATCTGTTTATATCTCTCCTTGGCATATACCCCAAAGGACTCTTCGTACTGTAGAGGTACCTGTACATCCATGTTTGTTGCTGCTCTCTTCACAATAGCTAAGAAATGGAAGCAACCTAAATGTCCCTCAACTGATGAGTGGATAATGAAAATGTGGTACATCTACTCAATGGAGTTCTACTCAGCAACAAGAAAAGATGAAATTATGAAATTTGCAGGTAAATGGATGGAACTAGAGACTGTTATACTAAGTGAAGTAACACGAACACAGAAAAGAAAGCAACGCATGTTCTCCCTCATTTGCGGATTGTAGCACCAACTTCCTGTATGTGAGTGTATATCCTGATGTAACCAGAAAAATGGAAAGGAAACATGGAGGTAAAGGGAAAGAAAAAGCCTGAAAGAGGGGGATAATAGGGAATAGATATTACCAGGGGGGAGGTGGGGAAAGTAGGAGTGTTCAGCTGGGAGGGGAGGAAGGAGGGACATGCAGGGGTCTGTGGTGGTGGGGGAGGAGGGAACTCAGGAGAGGGGGGATGTTGGGAGGCAGATGTTATTGGGAGGGTGGGAATAATGGAGGTACTTGGACTGGGGAGGAAGGAGGGAGGGTGTTTAGACAGTGGGAGATAGAGCACAAATGAATGCATCTTGGGGGGGGGGTTCTGGAAGCCAGAGGGAATGTGTTAGCTCCGGAACCCTCTGAGAAATGCACATACAGTGGCCGAACATTAGTGCATGTATATACCTGGGGACTGTATGGCAAGAAACACAGTGCTAGACAGGAGAGATCTGGTTGGTCAGAGTTGTCCAAGAGACTCCCAAAATAACACAGGCTATTGCTGGAGCTCTTGGTTATCTCCCAGAACCTGAAGATAAGCCCTTACTGCTAAAGACAGGACATAATTTGAACATAAAACTTGGAGCAATGGAGCTAGCACCAACCTGGAAGCCTCCTTCCTGAAGATTAGCTCTTATAGTTCTAGAGGATACTATTGCTCCTATAAAATTGGTGGCTTAAAGTAGTGAAAAAAATATTTGTGCGGTTCTGGATGAGTAATCCAAAATGGGCTAAAATCAAGGTGTTAGCAGACCAATGCTCCTTTGGGAGTCTGGAGGGGAGAAAGTTTCCTTGCCTTTCTAGCTTTGGTATGTTCACTGGATTCTTTGGCATCTGGCCCCTTCCTCCATCTTCAAAGCCAACAATGTATCATCATCGAGTTTCTCTCTCTGGCCTCTGATTGTGTTCTTGGAGCTGAACCCTTGTTTCTTTTGACTACATTGGTTCCACTGAGTTAATCCAGCATACTCTCATCTCAAAGTCTATGTACTTATATTTGCAAAGTCTCTTTTGTCATGTAAGGTAACATTTTCACAGATTTTGAAGATAAAGACATGCCTGGCGAGATTAGAGGAGGGCATTACTCTGCCTGTACACCCATGGTTTAGCACAGTGCTCGGCCAATATAGGCCCTCAATGATTTATCTTATTAAACCGTCATTGTAGTTCTTAGTAAACACTGTATTGTATTCTTTACACATTTGTGTTCTGTGAATGTCTCATCCAGAACACTTAGCACAGCACAACGCACAAATTAACTCACTGGCTTCCACAGTTCATTCAAGCACCTTCTATGAGGAAATCAGGGTTACTAAGCAACACAGTTCTGCCCTCATCGGAGTGTTTGTCAAGTGCTGACCTGGATGGAACAGGTGCTCAGATATTTATTAAATGAACTAATGAAGCCAAACAGCTTGCTTACCCTTTTGAGGAACACTCATACCCTCATACTTTAGTTTTCACATACTCTTTCTCGAATGTTCACTTTGCTTATTAAAACTTATCCGTCCTCCAACTTTCTACCTGCCTTTTTTTTTTTTTTTTTAGTGAATGGAGGATATGCCATTACTGAACATGTTTCTTACCCTGTTTAGCTGACTAAGAAACTTACTGTGATTTTTTGTGGCCTTAGTGACTCTTAGAGACTCAACAGCTACTACTTACTGGACACCGATCTTCAAATTTGGGTCTTATTTTACTTTAAGGGTTTTTTTATATTTATTATTGATTTGATGAGGCAGGGTTAAGCTTTCATGTGTGTGTGTGTGTGTGTGTGTGTGTGTGTGTGTGTGTGTTTATGCGTGTACCACTGCACAAGTGTGGTTGTCAGAGTTCAACTTGCAAACTTGCTTCTCTTTCTATTATACGGGTCCTAGAATGGAACTCAGGTTGTCAGGTTTGGCAGCAAGCAACCTTTATTCACTGAGTTGTCTCACCAGCCCTCTTTATTTTTGTCTTTGTATGATATGTGTATCTGTCTGTTCCGGGGTGTGTGAGTACCAGTTCACTTGTGGAGGTGAGAGGAAAACCTCAGGTGTTGGTCCTCCCTCTCCTTCCAATTTGCTTGAGGTAGGGTTTCTTGTGGTTCACCACTGGGTATATCCCTCAAGCTGCCCCATAAGTTTCCTGGGAGTGTCCAGTCTCTGTCTCCTATCTCATCATAGAAGCACTGGGATTATGGACTCCTTATCATGTCTAGCTTCTTTGGAGGTTCTGGGGATTTGAACTCAGGTCTTCAAATGGCAAGAGCTTTTCCTACTGAGTCATCTCTCCAGCCATTGACATTTACTTTCTTTCACTATCCCTCTTCATTGGGACTCCATGTAGAATTAATTTTTATATAGTATCCTGGTTTCTAAGACTTCTTCCATCATGTGTTTGCTTGGGTAGAAATGGCTGGGCCTAGTGTACTGAATATGCTCTCTTGCTGGCTGGGCTTTTGTGCTGTTGGCCCTCGGGGAGCTGGACTGCTTGATGTGGAAGCTCTGGAAAAGAGCTCTGAGCCATACACTCCCACTAAACTGACCATGCCTAGAGGCAAAGAATATCTTGTCTCATTTCAACTTTGTCCATATTACAAGTATCTAGTTATATCCTATAAATACTTTTCATAGAACCAACAATATAGTCGTAATAGCATCATGTGGTAGAAAAAGCTTGGATTTTGAAGATAGAAAGTTTTGGATTTATATCTTGGAATTTTATTTTTGTAAAATACTGTGGGAAGTTAGTGCAAATCATTTCTTTTTAAAATTTATTTTACTTGCATAAATGTTTTGCCTGCATGTATGTGCACCACGTGCATGCAATGCCTTAGGATACCAGAAGAGGGTGCTGAATCCCCTTGAACTGGAGTTACAGACAGTGGTTAGCTGCTACTTGGGGGAACTGGCCTTTTGGAAGAGCAGTAAGTACTCTTAAACTTTGAGCCATTTCTCCAGTCTCTCATTTAACTTATTTATTATTTTTAATTTATGAGTGTATTGCCTGCATGTGTGTAATCACACCTATGTCATGCAGTGCTCTTAGGGCACAGAAGTGGGTTTGGATTCCCTGGAACTGGAGATGTGGATGGTTGTTAGCCACCATGTAGGTACTAGGATTCAAACCCAGGTTTTCTGCAAGAACAACCAGTGCTCTTAACCACTAAGCCATCTCTCCAGCCCCCATGGTTTAACTATTTTAAACAGCTAAAAGAGATGAATAATTATCCTGGAGTTGATTAAACACTAATTCAAGATGTGCAGTTAGGGATCACGGAGTTCTCACCTTTGTTTGCTCTTATCTTCTGAATATTTTATAATATGAAAAAAAAATATGTTCCCACTAAACACCACCAATACTATAGAAGAGTTCCACAATGAGAATTGCCTGGAGATTACCCAGGTCAAGCTGGCAATTAAAACTACCCATCTCACTTACTTTCCCATTACAATTTAGAAAATGGAGCTGAACCATTTGTCAGCAAGATAGTTTCCCTAACTCTTCTAACTCTTAATGTGTGCAGGAAGCCTCTTATTTGTGTGGCTTTCTTCAAGGTTAATTTCAATCCTGGGGACTGTGAGTTTAAGTTAAATATATTTATAATGGTCACTCTTGTTTTCCTGGGGATATACCTAGGGGCACATTTAATCTTTGTACCTACCTTGCATTTCCTGGGGGACCTGTTACACCAACCCCAAGCCTTTGGGTCTCCTGAGGCTGTTCTTTCTTCACATATTCCCCTCACCACCATTCTCTGTATCTCTGCTTCTTGAAATATCTCTCTTCAAAATGCAGCTAAATGGCTTCTTAGTTGTCCGCTCACAATCACAAAAATAAACCAATAGTGATTTTACATAAATTTTGAAGCTTTTGACTTGGAAATTTTTAGCAACCTTATTATACATTGTGTAAGATAGCTGTTACCTGTGCTTAGATAGGGTATCATTCATATATATATATATATATATATATATGAAACTTTAATTTGAAACTTTTGGAAAAGGGTCTCCTATCTCCTAGGCTGGCCTCCAAATTGCCATGTAGCCAAGGATAACCTTGAGTTTACAATCCTCCTGCCTCTACCTCCAGAGTATTAAACGTGCATACTACTATGCAGTATTTATGTGCTATGGATTGAATAGAGAGATTTGAGCATGGTGTGTATGTGGGCAAGCACTCTACCAAGTGAGCTAAATCTCTAGCCCCCATTTTCTTTCTTTCTTTTGGTGTATGTGTTCATGCATGCATGTGTTCATCTGTATGTATGTTGTGTGTGTAGAGGTCAGAGGTCAACCTCTGCCCTTGGGAACCATCCACCTTTTTTTAAAACAGGGTATCTCATTGGTCTGGAGCTTGCTGAGTAGCCTAGGCTGCCAGGGATCCATCTGTCTTAGCCTTCCCAGAGCTGAGATCACGAACTAGTACTTTTTAAAGTATGGGTTCTGGAGACTGAACTCAGGTCCTCATGCTTGCATAGCAAGCACTTTGCTGACTAAGCTATTTCACCAGCTCTCAAAGATTATTTTAAACTGCTCACAATTGCTTAACATAAATAAATGTCATTAAATTTCTTAATGATTTATTTTAATATTTTTTATTATTTTTATTTCATGTGTATGCATGTGTTGCCCACACATAGGTAAGTGCACCCGTGTTGTGCAAATGCCCTCAGAGGACAGAAGAGGCTGTCAGATCCCCTGGAACTGGAGTTATGACATGTTAGCTGCCATGTCAGTGCTGGGATTCAAACCCAGGTCTTCTTCAAGAACAGTCAGTGTTCTTAACTGATGAGCCATCTCTCCAGCCCTAAATTTCTTAATGATTTATATATTAACAAACTGATTTCTGCATTTTCAGCAGTGGTAATTTTTAAAACAATGGGTCAAATTCTTGATTAGCTTCATAAAATACATATAATCTGATTTATGAGGATGAACTGTAAATCAACAATTTGGAAATTTCAAAACTCAAAAGAGAAAAATTCAAATCAGCTAAACACCAACAAAATAAATGGAAAGCTGTATCCAAATACATTGGTGTCTTTAGAAGACAAAAGACTAGTGAATTTATTATTTTATAAATGTTCAGAAGCCTTCTGGCTAAGGAGACAGTTGATTATTTTCTAAGTGTTTTCTTGTGTCTTTGGCATGTTCACGAAAAGACATTATTGTAGGTATTCACTTTCATGATTTTCTACCTGGTGTTTGAGATTCTATCATTGTAGAGCCGGGCGTGGTGGTGCACATCTTTAGCCCTAGCACTTGGGAGACAGAGGCAGGCAGATCTCTGTGAGTTCAAGGCTAGCCTGGTCTACATAGTGAGTTCTAGAGCAGCTGGGGCTACAGGGAGACCCTGTTTCAAAAACAAAAAAAAACAAAAAATGATTCCATCATTGTGATTCACTGCTACTCTTATTTTCCCAAACAGTCAGGCAAGCTAAGATTGTGTTATGGATGGGTTTTAGATTTCATAAGCTGTTTAAATTTGTTTTTAAATAACCTTACATCCAAATGTTAGACTTTATCACTGTATAAAAATGTACAGTGGTTTTATTGACATGTACATTCCAATGTTTACAGCTGCAAGATAATGAGGCACACTCAGTATTGCACTTCATTAAAATTTCAGGCTCAAACTTAACCTAGAAGTTTAAATGAAACTGCATCTGTAATTCAGTAATTCTTATACAGGACAAACATTGATATCTTTATATACAGTGTGATACTTATTACACTTATATGTCCTCCTAACACAATTTTTTTTTAAATAACAGTCTAGGAAATAAACCAGAATATTCCTCTTTTTATCCCCACCCGTGATGCAATTGTACAGGATTACAAAAAGGCAGTATACAATAAACAATGATTATTTTTCTTTTTTTCTTGAAAGCCAGCATCATTCTTAGTCCATGAGTATGGGATTCTTTTATATCAATTATTTATAAATGTCCAATGTTTCACAGGCCAATGACGGTAATGGCCACATGCAAACAGCACACAAGTTTGATGTCTCGATTCAAAAGAAGATAAACCAAAACAATAGGAAAACTTTCCATAGCAAGAATTATGTACATGGTATTTGGCATCATTCTTGCACTGTGAATGGTTCATTTTCATGGCTGTACAAATGGTCCCATCCTTATCCTGAGCAGAGTTTAAACTTCACTGCATCCTCCTAGTAGATGAAGGCAACTTTTCTCTCTGGAGACAAAGGATCTGAATGTTCTAAAAAGTGTGAGCATTTCTGCAGACTCCACACCCCAGAGCAAACTCTTCCCCAGTGGGTGGATGAACCACGTGGAGTGGGCATTCAGTTCCTTCTAGCTGCTTGCCTTTGGGACCTGTATATATTTTAGAGGAGGCAAAGGAATATCATTTTAAAACACACACATAAATGTCACATGAATAAAAATTGACAAACATCATGACTACGGATATATAAACTAAAAGTTACTTTTCTTCTGATTACAAAAGTCAAAATGTTTACCACACAAACTTCAACATGACAGATACATTATAACAAAGGAAATAAAATGACCCCTCCCCTGCGATATCTTGCCTAGAGAACCACTGAACTGCGAAACTTTTTCCATTAGTAGATGGGCTGAATAAATAATTTTAAAGCAAGGAATGATGAGCAAAAATGTTCACAAAAATACCTCATTTTGATCTGGTAGAAAAGAAAATTATTCTGAATGGGAAAATACAGGAGACTTTTGGGGGGTATTTTTCTATAAGTAAAACCAAACTTAAATATAAATAAGCCTTCACCGACAAGAAACTGCACATTGGCAACACAAGACAGATTATGAATATTATTTTAAAAGTATCTCAAGGGAGATTAATAGGCAAGTTAGCATCAGTTTAAATATGAATATTACAATAGCAAACTATAGCAAACTGGAAGAAACACCAGGGAAGATAAAAATTTGTATAAAATATAGCAGGCTTATAAAAATGTAAAAAACTTGTCCTTTTCTATTTTTTACAATTTATTTTCAAATAAATGGCACAGTAAAAATATCTGATTAACGTTAGCTAGCATTTCCATTACTGAACACCAGCAGGCTGATCTTCAGGAATAGGAAGGTGCAAGTAAGGAGGCAAGGCATGTGAGTAGACATGTGAAGACGGCTCATGTCTGAGGGAGATGCCAGCTATTGGCTTGAGCTATGGCCTGAGCTGACAGTCACAAGAACAGGTGTGCTGCTTCAAACACCTGGGTCAACGTGGGTACCAGAGGCTGGCTAGTAAGTCAATTCCACTTGTCATATATTATAAAGTGATCATCTCTCACATCTCAAACCACATAGCACCCATGGCAGATCTAGTTCAGGTAATGATAGCATCTGTGGCAGCTCCTGCAAGCTGCAGTGATTGGATTTCTACAGGGAGGAGATATGGAGTCATTTATTCAAAATATTTATTGCCTAAGTATGTGAATTGTGTTGCCAGGTACATGGGATATAGAGATGAATAGTATATGACCTGTATGTTCAAGCAGCTTATTACCTGACGTGATGCTGAGAAATAATAACAGTAAAAGCAATGTAAAAGCAGAAACAATGTAAACATTGGAATGCTTACTACTAAGGCACTGTTCTTAGTATAGCAACCTTCTTAATTTTCTAACCATCACAGGAATGCAAGCAAACCCATTATCATCACTTTTGGATAAAGGAACTGAGGCAAGTCAAGTATGGTTAGTTCATGCCTTTAATCCCAGAACTCAAGAGGAAGCTCTTGGTGAGTTCACTAACAGTCTGGGCTACAGAATGAGACCCTTCTCCCCACAAAAACAAAACAAAACACCAAACATAAACAAAAAATCCCACAAAACCAAAACTGAGACATAAACAACTTCTCTGATTCATAGATCTCTCTCATCTGTTAGATAGGAGGAGCACTATTTAATTTACAGGGTGGTGTGAAGAATAAATATCCCTGGCAATAAGATATTAAAAATTTTAGAAATCAGGCAGGCATTTTATTACACCCTGAATATTCTTCTGCTCCCAAAACTCATACTGAAGCATAATCACCCATGTGATGATGTTAGGAGAAGGGACTTTGGGAAATGACTGAGTAGAAGCCCATGAATAGGACTGGTGTC
>NW_008358662.1:1249190-1249648 GCF_000622305.1 Nannospalax galili | reverse complement strand
ATATTAAAAAAGGACCCAATAGCCTCTTGTCCATATGAGAACACAGCAAGAAGGCACTGCCTATGAACTGGAGAGTGGGCCCTTCCCAGACTCTAAATCTGCCAGCACTTTGGTATTAGGCTTGCCAGACTCCAGAACTGTAAGAAATAGACTTGTTATTAATGAACTTCCTAATTCATGCCATTTTCTTATAGCACTCTAAAAGAATAATTTATTTGTTTTTATTGTTTTTTTAATTTACTTTTTAAAAAATTTTATTTATTTTTATTTTATGTGTATGAGTGTATTGTCTGTGCACAGGTAAGTGCACATGTGTCGTGCAACGCCTGTGGAGGACAGAAGAGGCCATCGGATCCCCTGGAACTGGAGTTATGGACAGCTGTTAGCTGCAATGTGGGTGCTGGGATTCGAACCCAGGTCTTCTGCAAGAACAGTCAGTGTTCTTAACTGCTGAGCCA
>NW_008358662.1:1231777-1248249 GCF_000622305.1 Nannospalax galili | reverse complement strand
GTCTTCTGCAAGAACAACCAGTGTTCTTAACCTCTGAGCCATCTCTCCAGCCCCTGTTGTTTGTTTGTTTTTTTTTTTTGAGACAGGGTCTCCCTGTAGCCCCAGCTGGTCTGGAACACCCTATGTAGACCAGGCTGGCATCAATCTTACAGAGATCCACCTGCCTCTGCCTCTGCCTCTGCCTCTGGGATTAAAGGTGTGAGCCACCATGCCTGGCTATTTCAGTTTCTTGATTTCTACTCATTTACATACTAAATATAACAATTAGTAGAGTTGAAGGTGGTTAGAGAATCACTCCTTCTGGTCCACTGTTTTCAATAGTTAATCAATTCAATTTTACTCTTTCATGTCTCTTTTCCAATATTTCTTTATGCAAATACAATGAGCATATACTCTCATTTTCCGCTTTCTTCCAGAAGGCAGGACAGTACACATACTGATCTATAATTTATTTCTTTCATCTAATTATGTCATAAAGATCTACCCACATCAGTACAAAGAAACTCCATTCTTCTTTTTTAAAAACTGATAGTGTTTAGTATTATTAACCCACTCCCTTGCTGGACAGTAGTATTATTTACAAGCCTTTATTATTATATGCAATGCTGTAATGAATGTCCTTGTGTATTTGCACTTTTAAATTTTCCTCCTTTGAGCAGGCATACCCCAGAACTGGGACCGCTGAAGGGCAGTGAATCTGAGGGGTGCTACCACATTGCTTTCAAGGGGACCTGCCACTTAAAGTCTGACAAGCTATAGGTGGGAGGGTGTGCTTCCAAGCTCTAAGAGAACTATACACTGTCTACATGTGTTTATACTAACTACTGACATAGCTTGCAGAAAATCTCCTCTTGGACTCATTTGCCTCTCCCTATACTCTCACTTTTATTAAGTCTGCTATTTACTTCACTGTATGAGTTTCTTGACATCTTCCAATTTTCCTCAGACTTTTTTGGGTTTCACACTCCTTTTTCTCAGCCTGACTTCCACAGATGGTCAGTCTCCCGAATTCTTGGTGGTTTCTTTAATTTCCTTGGCTTTCTAGCGTTCATTACACTGCCACTTCTCAGACATTGCGTATCAAATCCGCTCTTAATCTTCTTAAGCAAAAACAAAAACTCACAAGTTAGGCCTGGTGGGTGAAGCCTATAATCTCAACTGCTCAGGAAGCTAAGGTAGGAGAACTGCAAGTTCACGTCCTGCTTGGGTTACAGGGCGAGTTCAGGCCAGCCTAGGGAACTTACTTAGACCTGTCTCAAAACAAACAACAAACCAACGGTTTGGACTATATGTTTAGTGGTGCAAGGCCCTGGGTTCAATCTATAGTCCAGTAGGGGGGAGGGAGAGAAGATAGACCTGAGAGAGGAGAGAGGGGGGGGAAAGGGAAGGAGAGAGGGGAAAGAGAGACAGAAAGAGAGGGACAGGGGGAGAGGAGAGAAAGAAAAATAATCTTAAAAATTAAAAATTTAGATGGTTCTGTGATTAATTAAAAAATAAATCAAACTTCACATGGCTTTTTTTTCCTGGCAGCAATCTTTTTACTAACTCTCAGTAGACTTCATTCTCGTTTCTCAAAAGATGTGCTCCACCAGAGGTCCTTATTCTTGATGTTGGCCTGAACTTCCTACTTCACCAGAAGCTGTAAATTGACAATGTATTAATCTGTCTTGATTTTAGGATAGTTTGAGTTGGGTTTCCATCATCTGAAACAGAGTTCTCAAATAATCTTTAAATTAAAATAGACATTACATAGACTACAACTGTGATCTTCAAATACTGAAAACATACCTGCAGGACAGTGAGGGAGCTCCTCCTTAGGAATGCTAGTCATTCTCTGAAAATCATCATGACAAGCATTACAGAAATGTGTTGTTCCAAAACAGAAAAAGACAGCCACTGAACAGCAGTAGCGACATTTATACTCCAAGAAGTCTGTTCCATGTTTGGGACACATCTACAGCAAAAGAAAAGACAAGCACAAAATTACAGCACTTAAGATATCCATATGCATAGCTCATTAGTCAATACTTTGAGAGCTCATGTAGCTCTGAAATCTGACTGAAAAACTAATGGTATGTTGATTTAAAAAAGATCTGATCAGAGCCCCAAGTTCTTGCTTAATTTCTCCCATAGCCTATCTAACTTGGTAAACAAAGTAATTTCCTTGTCAAAGTTTATTAGGCTGATAAGTTGCACATTAATATTTTACCTATCTTTCCATCTTCTAATTACTGAAGATTTCATTAAAGATTAGAAAACCTAAAAGTCTGAGTACAAGCTTAAGAACATAAAGTAAGTAAATTTATTCCTTGCTTAATATGGTAATCATTTCATGGAAATAAACTGTATAATGAAAATATCGAAAAGAAGTAATACAGATGAACCAATTTCGAAAACTATATACAATCCTGACAAATATCAGAAAATGTTAGGGGAAAATCCTGGATAATCAGTCTTATTAATTGAAAGTCAGACACTGTCTAATGTCTAATAAAATGTTTTGCCTACCTGAGCTCTGGACACATCAGAACATGCACCACAGATGAGCTCTCGAGGGTCATAATCATCTCCTTGTCCAGCTTCAGCATCACAGCGAGCTTCGCCACCAAAATATGCCTATGGAGAAACCATGTTTACATGAAACCCTGGCACGGGAGACACAGGTCAAGGCCTGTCTGTGAGCCAATGAAAGCCTGCCCATACTGACAACTATAGGGTCAATCAGGATAAGAAATAAAGCTATTTCAATGCTGAAATGGATTCATGCTTTTAGGAGAGTCCAAAAAACTGTGGTGTCAAAGGAAAATGATGAGAGGAGATAAAGTATTCCAATCAAGTATGAGGAATAAAATAAAGTAGTAAATAGAAACTATGCTCTTTCAGGGCAAAGTTGGAGTTTTTCTCATTTTGAAATATTAAACAACATATTCCCTTTTACTACCTAAAATATACATATCAATTCCTAGGTCATAATAATACCTAAGAAAATATACCAGACATAAATTAGTACAGAATTGTAATTCTAAGTATAATGAAAAAGGAAAAGTAAACTAATTTAAGCATCTTATGAGCACACAATTTTCAAAAAGAAATTTAGTAATTATATGCAGAATAATGCTCATATTTATGTCTATACTATATTCAAAAGGTTAATAATATCTAATATAGACATTGGAATAAACAAAAATATCATGACTATTTTTATTTGTTTTGGGCACAAAAAAAATGAGGCCAAGAAATTGGGACAATTTGCATGCATATTATGTCCACAGTCTAAAAGCTAAATCAAGTCAAGAATAAACAAGCTGAGTCAATATAAATCTATCATCTGTAATAGAAAAACAGGTCAAAAGACAGGCTCCATTGATGCAGTTTATAAATGGTCTTCCATCAGCTAAATATGGCATTACAAGAATTTCAACTTATCCCAGGACAATTTGTTTATTCTACCTGTTTTAGTTTTCTATCTTAGGACTTGCTAAACATTTGATTGTTACCCCAGTGGTAGCACAATATTCATTTGTGATGTTTGGCACAGTAATCATATATAAATAATATTGTTCATAACAATATAGGTTTTACAAATGTATATTCTTGGTACTTCCTTGGGTACATATGTGTTTGTCTGCCTGTCTGGCTATGTATGCATCTGTTTAGCACTCTATTCATTATCTTTATTTTCTTTATTACATTGCAGTAGTAACACATCGTTCATTCAATCATTCATTCATCCATCCATTCATTCATTCATTCATTCATTCTCTAACTCAGTATTCTAGTATTGACTAAGTGCCAAGTACTGGAGATAGAAGTGGGGAAAAAAGGAGCTTATCAAATGGAGAGACAAATGAACCAATAAAAATAATGTAAGTTAGGTGCTATAACTGATGTATGCAAGGTAACAAAAACTGTATGGTAGAGGTGAGCACATTACAAAGGAGGTAAAACCTGAGCTGAATTCTCAAGTAGGGTGAGATGGATTTGGCTACACATTTGAGAGCAGGTGTCTGTAGGAACGAGAATGGCAGTGAGGGTATGAGGTACAGCAGGGGTAGAGAATATTCCATGAGGAGAAGCAACTTGTGCACTGGCATGGGGCTATCAGAGGAGGAACAAGCATGGTTGAGTTTGGGGAAATGACTGTTGCAGCACAGAGTGTAAAGCATAGATGAGACTGAAGAGGGAGACAGGGCTAAAGATTAGGAGCACAAGGATGACTCAGATTTGAGACTTACAAATACTAATCATAGTGGCAGTGTAAGGGATGGAATGGGAGTTTAGGTATGCCACATAAAAGCTCAGTAAAAAGGCTACTATAATTACAAAAGAAAACAGTTGCTCAAGATGCAAAAGAAAACAAGACTCAGAAATGTGTAGACAGAATTAACAGGACTTTGTAAACAATACAGATTACAGACTGGGGGAAATGAAAGTTGACATATATAAGACGTGAACACCGAAGTTATCTGCAAGAAATTCAGCTGTCTGGTAACTGAATCTTTGAAAATTTGGAAGTTCATAATGGTATAAGTAGTATGAAAAAGGCATGAAAGTACCATAGGTCACTCAAAATTAGGAGGGATAGTATAATAAATAAGCTATGTAGCAAACAAGAGTCACAGAGGCATTGGTTAACAGAGTGCATTAGATAAGTTAATTATGAGTAATAGGAGGCTATTACTGATGGGGAAGTATCTTTTGTACAGAAATACAACAGGCTTTAGAAAAATGAGTTCATTAAGAAAAAAGTATTTCTCCCAATTAAGTAAATTATTTCAATTTGAAACACTGCCCCAAGACTTTTCATTTCTTATTTCAGGCTTAAGATTTAAGAATAATTACAAGTGAGTATACAATTCAACTTCTTAATTATATAGGTAATTTCTAATTCTTAAAACTCTTTAGAGTAACTTGTCGCATACCTTTCTGCATTTGTAGCAAACATAATATGCATATCTATTCATGGCATACCCAGCTGGATCATTATAAAACCTGACACCAGGAGTTGTGATAGCTTCACTTTTATGTAGACCTTCATATTCCAATCTCATTAAGGCTTTTCTTATTAATTTTGTTCTGAAATAAAAGAATATTCTTTAATGAAAGTATTAATTAATTCAATAAATATTTAGTGTGTATTCAAGTGCTAACTACTGTACCAGGAGATAACCAGTTAGAGAAACCCATTCTCTATAAGAACTAGATAAAAATAATCCTGTAAAGTCCTCAAAAACTTCTACTTTGCCAAGAGTGGGGACGATGGGAGAAATAAAAATTTTATTTTTTGTCTTCATATTTCCTGAGTTTGAAATAACTCTCCATCATCCTTAGCTGTTCTAGGAATAAACGTCACCTTGCTGCCACAGATAGGACACATAACCTCTGTGGGTGGGTTGAGTGGGTTTTGTTTTTTTTGTGGATGGGGCAGAATGTCAAGTGACAGAGATGAGCAGTATTTTCTATGCCATCTTCATGTACCTAATCCACATGACTTTTTTCTGTGGCAATTTGAGAAAGGAGAACAAAACACTAACATTTTTGATTACTCCATAGCTCAATGATTGGGCTAAGTCATTTCACATGAAACCTATTGCAACAGCCTGTAAATAGGAAGATGAAAGAACTAGGGAAAACTTAAGAGACCAAAAATGAGCGAAAAACTGATGGGGAAGACACTGTCACATTCTTTAACAAAAATATTTTATTAATCATTATTAGCTTGCCTAAGCAATTCCCTACTTTGCTTACTACTTTTATAGAAATGTACCAAAATGCTAAAAATTTTCTTATTTTAACTAGCTGTAGAAGCATCTGTTCTAAAGATTTCATTCTTTAAAAGATATCCATCCAGACCCACAAGCACCAGAGGGCCCATTTCCTGTCAGACAGTCATTCATGGCCATGCCAATCTGTCGTAACTCTCAGTGGGTCTAAAATAGTGATGCTTGCAACAGCAATAATTAATGATGCTTAAATGACTTTTTTTTCTCATGTTGTATCGTTGTATATTTAATTCAACTTAGCCAACTTTTAGTGGAAAATTAGCTGACAACTGCTGGGTTTTTTTTATTTGTTTTTTGCCATTTCAAGGTTTAAAGATAGGCAAACATTCTACCACTGAGCTATATCTCTGATCCAAGAATGACTATTTTTGAAAAGTGCTATAGCAGCTAGACCTTATAGCATTTTCAGGTACACTTGGAGGAGGATGACAGAAACTAATGGGGGCTAAGGGCAAAAAACAAATGAGAAGACACTAAGATATGCAGGTGCCTATTTATTTGAGATGAAAATAAAGAGGAAAAGAAAAAAGAGTAGGCAATTTCATATTCTTTCCACACCTTGCAAATGGGACATGATATAAATCCAAAGGTTATCCTTGGACCAAGCCATCTGTTTTCCAAAACTCGCCGACAGCACTGTAAGTGGAATACATGACTGCAGTCCAGCTTAAAGAAAGAAACAAGAAGGGCGTTAAAAGCAGTAATGAACACTTGATTAACTGGGAGACTCCAGTCAGAGCTATGCAAAGCAGGCAAGAGAAATGAAATTATTCTATTAGTTATATAGAAAGAGACTACTGATTTGAAGATAACATTTTTTTGAGGATATTCATTATCTTAGAGTCAATTAAAAGGATTGAAAATACACATAAATGTCAAAAACTAAAAAAAAATCCCTTTTAGCAAATATAGTGATAACTTCTATTATGCATTGAAGTATATGTTGCTACTTATAGTTACATAATGCCATAATGTATTCTGTATATCAGAAATTAAGAAGAGATTAGGTACTTGGTAAACTAGTAATTTCCCTCTTCTAAACTTTTTATATATAGTTGGACCCACAGAATGAAAATAAGCAGAGCACGAAGTAAAGGACTAGCTTCTCAATACTAATGAATAAACATATGGTAACAGGACATTTTTGCTTTGTGGTCTAAAGAAGCTTTTAATCATCTTTTTATTTGAAGAATATATCTACATTTCCCTATGTTAAAATGCAGACACATCTAAAAGCAAAGGCAACCTGAATGGCTGGTGCTGCAGAGAGGGCTTCAGTGAAGCAGATCATGCACATGTCATCAGCATCTTGTTTTAGTGTTGTGGCGTTCTTATCACAGCCGTGCAGACAGGGCAAACAATGTTCTTCGTTTTTAACACCTCCACATGGATGTCCACAAGGATGTGTCTTACTACAGGCTATCCTAGCATATTCCTATTGAAGATGAGTACAATGGCATACCATGATTAAAGAGGACATTTGCCCCACAGTTAGACTTACATTATTTTCCCAAAACTACTTTCCCACTGGAAATATCTATTACAGTAAAGCAATGATAATTATTCTTATGCTTTGAAGATAAAATAGGATTAAAAGTTTGTTTTCTTTTAATGTACTTTTAATGTAATTAAAGGATTTCATTCCATATAAAGAAAGTGCTGATAAAAAGAGAATTATGATTTTAATCTATTTGTCATTAGGCAGAGATATGAAGCAAAAATTTTTGATGTAGAATTTCCCAATCATCAGCCTCCTTTGCCAAAATAGGAGTCAAACAGAAACAAAATCCCAGGTGTCTCTCACTATCTGAAGACCACCCAAACTGAAAAGCATGAAATATGTATACACATGTCCAGGACTTAAAAACTCCTAGATACTGGAAATTTATTTTAGGCAAATAAATGAATAAATGTAAAGGAACTGTGGTCAGATATTTTAACTGCTTTCAGCAAAAATTAAATACTGTTGTTGTGGATAAAAAACACAAAAAGTCATGTTTGGGCTATGATACAGCATTAAAGGTTTTAAAAGGAAAACTACTAAAGTGGAACTACGCTCCTGCTTACAGGAAATAAAGTGTTTTGTGGGATATACCTATTTTTCCATGGGCTGTCTGACTTCTAACTATATACTTACCTGGCAGTCTGTATCAGAACAGACACTGCCTACAGCAGACAGCTCAGTTCCAGTTCTGGATCCACAGAAGCGGCATGCCTCTGAGCTGCTTGTGGTGGGTTTACCTGGGTTCAAGCAGAAGACAATCTTCCTTAAGGGTATGTTTTTTTATATTGTAAAAGAACTAATTTTGAAAGAGCAAACCAGATTTGTATTAGTTACTAAGCTGCCCTAATTTGAAAGTAAATAATCACAAAAGGGAGAAGAAACTAAAGATATATTTAAACAAATAAACTCTTGGTTGGTTTATCTTCTTTTTTAGTAGACGAAACAGACTAGACATCTAGTGAAGTTAGCAGACTGAGTAGACACAGGACACCCATCACTCAAAACATTTGACACTAGATTAATGTACTAATTAAAAAATTAAAATACACAGAATAAAAGGGCAGCTTTGAGTATTTTAATATAAAAGACTGTATGACACAGGACAAAATCTATGTCTTGATTACAAAACCTGAAAAACAGGAAAATGTATGCAAGGAGCTCAGCAGTTTCAAAAGGAACATAAATATGTTTGAAATAATTAAAGAAGGAATAGAATCCATTAAAACAAGGGCAGAACAGGAAAAAGAAAATACAAACATAAAAAAGGCTCACTTAAAAAATATTTATTATTTTGATTTTTTAAATTAATTTTTTTGGGGGGTCTTTTTTGAGACAGGGTCTCCCTGTAGCCCCAGCTGGCCTGGACTCACTATGTAGACCAGGCTGGCCTTGAACTCACAGAGATCCCCCTGCCTCTGCCTCCCAAGTGCTGGGATTAAAGGCATGCACTACCATGCCCGGACACATATTATGTGTATGTATTGCCTGCATGTAGGTAAGTGCACCTGTGTCATGCAATACCTGCGGAGTACAGAAGAGGCTGTCTGATCCCCTGGAACTGGAGTTATAGACAGTTGTCAGCTGCTATGTGGGTTCTGGGATTCAAACCCGGATCTTCTACAAGAACAGCCAATGTTCTTAACCACTGAGCCATCTCTCCAGCCCACAAGCTCACTTTTAAATATGAGTGCACACATTCTAGTATCAATCTATTGAATTTATAAATAATTATAGAAAAATATTTTTTGAAAAAGATGGTCTACATCATTAATACAAAGATGGTTCAACATTGCATTTATTAATATTATATACAGTACTGACAAATTATAGAAGAAAAATAAATCAGCTATGAGAAAAAAGCCTTTTTAAAAATATTTTATTATTTTTATTTTATGTGTATTAGTGTATTGCCTGCATGTATGTGAGTGCACCTGTGTTGTGCAATGCTGTGGAGGTCAGAAGAGAGATTCGGATTCCCCTGGAACTGGAGTTAAGGACGGTTCATAGCTGCCATGTGGGTTCTGGCAATCGAACCCGGGTCTTCTGCAAGAGCAGTCAGTACTCTTAACTGCTGAGCCATCTCTCCAGAGAAAAAAGGCCTTTTTATATTACAAAATTCTTATATTAATATTCTTATACCATGAATGCCACTTATATTTCTTTTTAACTTGTTCAAATTTACATCAAAGTCCAACATGAGAAGTTTGTCAGTAGGACAAATGGCAGACAGGAGCTGTGCTGAAAACTGAAAACTTGTAGTTTTGCTGTGACATTAAGCTAATAATATATAAGATTTCATTGTATAAAAAGGTAAAATGAAAACTGTCTTAGAGATAAAGGTATAGTAAACATACATAAATTATTATTATTTTTTGTCTTTTTGAGACAGGGTCTCCCTGTCGCCCCAGCTGTCCTGGAACTCACTGTGTAGACCAGGCTGGCCTAGAACTCACAAAGATCCACCTGCCTCTGCCTCCTAAGTGCTGGGATTAAAGACGTGCGCCACCATGCCCGGTTTACATAAATTATTTTTAAAGTAATTCCTATTCACCTTTGCTAATTATTACATTATCAGTGGAAAAGCACCATTCAGAAAACCCTGAGAAGGAATAAGTCTATAAAAAAATCTAAAATTGGCACAAAATCTTCCAATGTCATAGTTAAAATAGACCTTAGTGATTACACAGCACAGAAATTTTATCTGTAGCAGCTTTAATAGGATGCTCACTTATAAAAATATAAGGAGAGTATCAACTGCTTTACTTTACAAATGAGAGTAATGGGGTCCAGAGAGGCTGACTGATGGTCACACAGATGGCAAGTGGCAAACTGGGTTTCCTGACATTTAATCTGACACAGAGCACAGTCTGTGTCTACTAAATATATATAGACAGTGGTCAAACGCTGTCATTAAGCATTACAATATCACTCAATTATTCAGATGAGCTGGACTAGTATCTAATTTAGTCATAATCTATAGACATGATTCATCCTCTTTTTTGAGGTATGACTCAACTTTTAATTATTTTTTACCTGTGTGTTCTCGGAATTCCACCATTGCCTTCATTGTTTTAGAATCTGCTAACGCCATCAACCAAAACAATTTGGTTCTACCACAGCCTTCGTGAAGGTCAACCTTTATGGCTTCTTCTTCTTCTTTGAAAACCTATTTTTTCATTAAAAAAAGAGGAAAAATAAATGTGCTTTTTTTTAGAAGAAGCAAAAGTTTAATTATTCAGTAACAATATTCTTTATGAGGTATTATAAGTTCTAGATATTTCTAATGTTCAATCTTCACAGTGGCTCCATTTATATAAATGTAAAAACTAAGTCTTGGGAAAGTTAAGCAATTTCTTCAGTTTATAGGTGGTAAGTGAGACAGCTAGGAACACAACTAAGGCCATTAACTCCAAAGCCCACTCCCTCAACCCCATTTATTCCTACATTTATTTCAGAATTCTTCTCATGTTCCAGATCCTGATCTGGGTGGGTATGAAGACAGAAATCTTTACCTGTCTTTGATGAGTTTTAGTTCGTCGATGAAGATGAAGGAATCTGTCACAGTCAGTACATAGATTTCCACAGATGTTGCATAAAATGATAGCTGCAGTTTCACCATCATCATGGTTATCACACATAGGCTGGAACAAGATATTGTCACATGCTACATAAGATGCACAAAAGACCCTCAAACATGCAAACTGAATGTAACTAATGTATTTATGACAGTGGTCTATTAAGATTTTTAGAATCTGAATGCTAAACAGAAATATGGCAAGTATACTGAACTATAAAAATCTGTCAAAACTATTCAGTAAGATTAATATACTATGTATGGTCAATGGTTTAAAAACAAGAACATGTATACTTTGTTTAGTGACTTAATATTCTCCCAATTATATATCTAAATATTCTATATGATAAATGAGAACAGTTCATTTTTAAAACTTGAACAGTAATAAGAAAATGGTGAAAGGGCCTCTACTTCTCTTTCAATGACCCTAAAGATGCCCACAACCTACTCTGAGTACACTTGTGAAGGGTTATGTCATATTGCTCCTCTTACTGCTTTACTTCCTTTCTGTCATAAGAATAATCACATTTTAGCACAAAATCCAGACACAGAATCAGTTGGGCTTCAAATTTTGATATGATGTAAACATGACTCAGAGGAGAAAGCTTTTTTATATAATTAAATAAAACTCTCCGAAGTTTCTAATAAGTTATGGTGCGTGTCGCTTGACCCCCGGCGTGGTGTGTGCGGGCACCCTGGGGTCTCCGCCACACCTGGCTAATCCCGGCGTGAGTCTGGCTGCAGGCGATGTGGGGAGCGCGCCTGGGCTCCCGGGCGCACTCACTCTGGATGTGGCCCAGGGTCAGGTGTACGTGCACTCTCCCGCCGTGGTTCTGGTCCCGCTGGCTAGCTAGCGGCTGGCGGGCCTGGCCGGCTGCGCCTCTCTGGAGACGGCAGGTGTAAAGACTTCTCTGATGCTGGCTGTAGCTGATAGCTACACACTTCTCTGGAGCGGAGAGCTTCTTCTGCTACTAGAGTATTATCTAGTCGGGATTCCGCCTCTTTTACACCCTTATGCCCTTCCTCAGGATTGCGGAGTCCTGGCCAGTGAACTCCACAGGGAAGAAACACGGAGGCGGCGAAAGCTAGGATATCCGTGGGTCGGTAACGGAGAGTGCTGCTCTCCGGTGAGATCAGGTCGCCGGTAGTAAGACACAGGACTCAAGGCACGGCTTAGTCTGTGTTTACTGCTTTATTGTATCTCTGCTCCTTGCTGTCCAGCTCTCTGCTGATCCAGCTTTCTGGGACCCAGTCTCTGGCCTGATCTCCCAGTCTCTGGCCTGATCTCCGGGTCTCAGTCTCTGACCTGATCTCCGACTATTAAGAGAAGACTAGCATATTTATATACCATGGGGGAGAAGGCATGGTATCTTTTCAGAGCCAAAGGCCATGTTTATGTCAGGGCATTTGTGGCGGCCACTTCAAAGGGAGAGACAGGAAAGATGCCAGAAAGCATCTTGCTATGAAAAGGAGCCCGCAGCACATTCCCCGAGCTGCATGAGCTGTCCGGTGTGAAGGGGCTTCGACTTTTGCATAACAGAGGTCTCCCAACAATAAGTGAAGTAGGTCTGTGAGGTGAACTTGGCCAATTTGGACATAATAGAGTTTAACTAATTATAAGCATTGACCTGCTGCTTTTCATTCCAACCTAGCACTAACTATAAAGAAAGCAAAGAAAAGTTGTTATAAAACAATTTTGATCTTACCATTTGTTTTTGTTGTCCATCCTTTCCCATCCATCTCCCTGAGGAGAGGCGATCTACATGGTCCTGATCAAGAACACAGAGTGATGCCAGAGCAAGCCAGAGCTGTTGAAAAGAAAGGCTATTATGTTACTGAATTTTGGGATACACTTATGAAATGCTCACTGTCTGGCATAGATAACAGCTCACTAAATGCTGGCTCATGTTTTCCTACTGTGGCATCTGGATACAAGATTGTTGCCATATATGAAATGCACACAGTCATTTTTGATAAAATGACTACTTTTATGATGAACCACTCTTATTTTCTACCTGATATAAAACTGTCCTTTATGGAATTAATAGGAATAAATTTCCATATTAATAGTTACTGTATTAATGTCTATTGTGTATTTTCTCAGTCCCACGAATAGCTGGGTATGGATTAAATTATTCTACATAATAAAAGTTCTTTAGAAATTTCTGTTCCCTCAAAGGTCCTACTTGGTACACTTTATCATAAATTAGCCTAAAAAACTGGGGTGGGAACCAGGTGTGGTGGCGCATACCTTTAATTCTAGCACTTGGGAGGCAGAGATGCCCGATCTCTGTGACATTGAGGCCAACCTGGTCTACACAGTGAGTTCCAGGCCAGTTATGGCTACAAGGATACCCTGCCTCAAAAAAACAAGGACCAAAAAACTTGGGGTGGGGAGATGGCTCAGAAGGCTGTGCAAATGTGAGGACTTCTCATTAGAACTCATGTAAAGCCGGGTACCATAGTATGCATCTGTAATTGCAGTGCTCCTAGGGCAAGATGGGAAGTAGAGACAAGGGAAGAAGCTCCTGGGCCAGCTAGCCTGGCATTTGCAGTGAACAATAATGAGACTCTCCTGGAAACAAAATGGAAGATGGAGTGCAATGGCTGAGGTTGTCTCTGACCTCTATATAGGTACCCCAGCACACATGTGCCCACACTCATGTGTGCCCATGTGCACACACACACACACACACACTTATACATACATAAAGTTTAATAGTTTAACATTTCTGAGGGCTATAAAGGATAAGCTTTAGTTTTATACAGAATCATAAACTCATTCATTAATGAAAAATCAGAAAATTTTTTAACTAGCCCAACTCTAAGAAGTATGTGAATATTACTGGAGATGGAGGACAAGAGACTGTAAACAGGGACAGAAAAAGAGAATGCACGTAAGAGACAAGAGAATGAAAAATCAAAGAACTCATGAATGGTAGAAAAGGAGAAATGCTTGCTAGCTTGGTGTAGTGGCGCACGCCTTTAATCCCAGCATGGGGGAGGCAGAGGCAGGCAGATCTCTGTGAGTTCAATGCCAGCCTGGTCTACATAGTGAGTTCCAGGACAGCTGGAGTTACAGGGAGACCCTGTCTCAAAAAGACAAAAAAAAAAAAAAAAGCTTGCTGTAAGTATCACAGTCATTAGCAAGACTCTGCCTTAAGGAAGTATAATTTATCTTCCTTTACAGACTTCTTGAGGATTAACCTAAATGATTTCTATTAGTTTTTATTTCTTCCTAATGTCACTTGGCCCTACCTCAAATCTCTTTTGGAGTTACATGACACATGAAACCTGGCAGGTTAAAAATCGACTCCAGATGTCTCATCTAAAGAATGCAATTCCAGGGGATGGATAGATGGCTCAATGGCTAAGACTGCTTGCTGTTCCAGCAGAGGATTTGGGTTCAGTTCCCAGCACCCATATGGCAACTCACAATCATCTGTAAATCCAGTTTCAGGGGATTTGACTTTCTTTTCTGGTCTCTGAGGGCACTGCATGCACATGGTACACTTACTATATGCAGGCAAAACACTCATAAACATAAACTGTAAACAAATTATAAAAAAAGAATGCAATCCCATTTCCTCAAAAATTTGACCTTATCTAAAACTGGCGAGTACTCTGCATTTTAAAAATCAAGACCTGTCTCTCTCTGGGGTAAGTCAACTGGGCCCTCCGCACCTTGGCTCCCCCAGCCTCACTCACCCTCCATTTCCCCCACCAGACTGTCCTCCTAGCCTGGGTCCTGTCCCATTCCTTGTCTTGGCCCCCAGACACCTGGGGAACCACCACTGCTTCTTCCTGTTCCTGTGCATCCAGAGCAACTCAGTTCCTTCCAGGTCCCCAGGAGCACTGCTTCTGGGCCTGGCCCTCCCTCACCTCCCTCTGCTTCCCTGGGCCTGCAGGACACTCAGGCCTCCCTCCAACCCCACAGGCTTCTCTCTTCAGGGTAAGCCGATTGGGCCCTCCGCACCTTGACTCCCCCAGCCTCACTCACCCTCCCATCTCCCCAGCCTTTCTCTCCTCCTAGCCTGGGTCCTGTCCCATTCCTTGTCTTGGCACTCCAGACACCTGGGGAAACACCACTGCTTCTTCCTGATCCTTTGGATCCACAGCAACACAGTTCCTTCTCTGGTCCCCAGGGGCACTCTGGGCCTGGCCCTGCCCTCACCTCCCTCTACCTCCCTGGGTCAGCACAACCCACCAGCCTCTTTCCTGGACTTCAGGGCTGACCTTTCCTTTTACTGGTCCTTTGCATCAAGACCAACGCAGCACCTCAGTGCAGTCCCGAGGGGCCCTTGGGGCTGCCTCCCACCCCCCATCTTCCTTTGCATCTCTGGGTGGCACAGCCACCAGCTGCCCTAGACCAGCATCTTTCCAGGGCCCAGCTCCTAGGCTGGTCCAACCCCCAAATTGCTGAGGCCAAAATCTACCCTGGAGGGATGCAGACCTTAGGAGAAAGCCTGAGAGCATCTGATCATCATCTGACTTGGGCCTCTGTGGGAACTCCTGAAGAAAAAAGCAATCTGGCTACTCCAATATAAAATCAAAAGAGAGAACTGGAAGCTTAGAGGAACCAGCCTTTCATGCCCAAAAAGTAAACCACAAAGACACAAAGTTCACAAAAAGAAGTAGACGTAAACTTGAAGGCTTGAGTCTCACACAAGAATCAGAAACTACAAAAGAAATTCACATGTCAAAATCACAGAGAAAAAATAACATGAAAAACCAAAATAACATATCCCCGCTAAATACCATACAATGAGAATACAATGAGAACCCCCTAGAGATAATGCAGGACATGGAACTCAAAAGAACAATTAAAAACATGATGAAAGAATTCAGTGAATTTAAAGAACACAAAAAAAAAGAAATCAAAGAACCGAAGGAAGATAGGGATAAACTTCTGAATTCATTCAGAAAAGAGTTAGAAATATTGAAGAATACTCAGACTGAAATGAAGAAGGAAGTGAAACACTCAGTAAGCCAATTAGAAATGACATGAAAGCCTCACCAATAGGATGAATGAACTGGAAAATAGAGTATCAAGACAGGAAGACAAAGTGGATGAACTAGACCACTCAAGCAAAGATTATGAAAAATTTAAGAAATCACAAGAATAGAATATGCAGGAATTGTGTGACACCATAAAAAGACCAAACTTACGAATAATAGGCATAAAGGAAGGAGAAGCATCCCAGGAAAATGGCATAGTACAGATCTTCCACAGAATTGAGGAAGACAATTTCTCAAAATTAAAGAAAAACATGCCCATACAAATACAAGAAGCATATAGAACACCAAACAGACAGGACCAGAAAAGAAACTCTTCATGGCACATCATAGTAAAAACACTAAATGTACAAAACAAAGAGACAATACTGAAAGCTGCAAAAGAGAAACAACAAGTCACATATGAAGGAAAACCCATTAGGATTATAGCTGACTTTTGAGTGCAAACTATGAAAGCCAGAAGAGGCTGGACCAAAATATTCCTAGTTTTAAATGACCACAGATGCCAACCCAGATTGCTATGCCCAGCCAAAATGTCTATTATAGTCGAAGGGGAAAGAAAAATCTTCCATGACATAAATAGGCTGAAAGAATT
>NW_008358662.1:1231257-1231701 GCF_000622305.1 Nannospalax galili | reverse complement strand
GTATAACTGTGGAAAAGCACAGCTATATTGAGAATGTAAACAGAAATAAAAATGACAGGATTCCATACTCATCTTTCATTAATAACTTTAAATATTAACGAACTGAACTATCCAGTCAAAACAAACAGACTAGGTGAATGGGTTAAGAAACAAAACCCATCTTTTTGTTGTCTGCAAGACACTCATCTAACTTTCAAGGACAGACACTATCTCAAAGTGAAAGGATAGAAAAAAATATACCATGCAAATGGCACTAAGAAAAAAGCAGGTGTAGCAATTCCAACATCTGACAAAACAGACTTTAAACTAAAGTTAATCAGAAGAGATAAAGTGGGCCACTTCATTCTGATCAAAGGAACAATAAATCAAGAACATATTACACTCATGAACATATATTCACCAAACTCTGGTGCACCCAACTTCATAAAAACAATACTACAGGAC
>NW_008358662.1:1228347-1230875 GCF_000622305.1 Nannospalax galili | reverse complement strand
ATGATGAATGGGTTAAAATAAAAATTAAGAAAGAAATAAAAGTATTCCTGGAATTAAATGAAAAGGACAATACAGCACAACAATACCTCTGGGACATGCTGAAAGCTGTCCTTAGAGGGAAGTTTACAGCTCTAAGTGCCTACATCGAAAAATCAGAAAGAACACAAATAAATGACAACATTGCAATTCAACACACTTCAAAAGCAACAGCAAAAGAAACCCAAACCCAGCAGACAAGAAGAAATAACAATAATCAAGTCAGAAATTAATGAACAAACAAACAAAAAAACAATACAAAGAATCAACGAATCCAAGAGCTGGTTTTTCGAAAAGATAAAGAAGATTGACAGACCACTAGACTAGTTAACAAAAGAAAGAGCACCTCCAAATCAACAAAATCAGAGATGAAAGGGTAAACAACACAACAGACACCAGAAAGATACAGACCATTATAAGGGAATACTTTAAAAACCTATATGCTACAAAATTTGAAAATCTAAAAGAAATGGACGGATATCTAAAGGCATGGAAACCACCAAAACTAAACCAAGAAGAGATTCACAGCTAACTGACCCATAGACATAAGGAAATTGAAACAGTAATACAAAAACTCCCAACTAAAAAAAGCCCAGGACCAGATGGATTTACAGCAGAATTCTATCAGACATTTAAAGAAGTTCTACATCCAATACTACTTAATTTATTCAAAAAGATACAAATGGAGGGAGAACTTCCAAATTCCTTCTATGAAGCCAGTGTCACTCTAATACCAAAGCCAGGTAAAGATACAACCAAAAAAGAAAACTATACTCCCATATCCTTAATGAACATAAATGCAAATATTCTCAACAAGATACTTGCAAACTGCATATAGACACACATAAAAAGATCAAGTTGGCTTTATCCCAGAGATGCAGGGATGGTTTAATATACGTAAGTCATAAATGTCATAAATCATATGGACTCAAAGACAAGAACAACATGGCCGTCTCAATAGATGCAGAGAAGGCCTTTGACAAAATTCAACATGCATTTATGTTCAATGTCCTAGAGAGAACTGGACTGGAGGGAACATACCTCAACATAATTAAAGCCATATATAACAAACCCACAGCCAACATCATTCTAAATGGAAAAAAACTGGAAGCATTCCCATTGAAATCAGGAACCAGACAAGGCTGTCCACTATCTCCACTTCTCTTTAACATAGTGCTTGAAACTCTTGCAAGAGCAGTAAGACAAGAGAAGGAAATTAAAGGAGTAATAACTGGAAAAGAAGAGGTCAAATTATACCTTTCTGCAAATGATATGACATTATATCTAGAAGATGCCAAAAATTCCACCAGAAAACTTCTAGAAATGATTAACACTTTCAGTAAAGTGGCAGGTTACAAAAATAAACTACAAAACTCTGTAGCCTTTCTATATACCAATAACAAGCAACCAGAGAAAGAGCATATGGAAACACTCCCCTTCACAATAGCTACAAAAAAAATAAAATATCTCAGAATAAACATGACCAAAGACATTAAAGAGCTCTACAATGAAAATTTTAAATCAATAAAGAAAGAGATTGAGGAAGACATCAGAAGATGAAGGCCCTCCCATGCACATGGATTGGAGGATTAATATTGTGAAAATGACCATCCTACCAAAAGTTATTTATAGATTCAATACAATGCCAATCAAAATCCCCATGACATTTTTCACAGAATTGGAAAAAACCATCCTAAGATTCATATCGAAGCACAAAAGACCTCGGATAGCCAAAACAACGCTGAGCACTAAGAACAATGTCAGGGGGATTACTATACCAGATTTTAAGCTGTATTACAGAGCTATAGTCATAAAGACAACACGGTACTGGCACAAAAATAGACCCATAGATCAATGGAACAAAATTGAAGACCCAAATATGAGTAAATACAATTTCATCCACCTGATATTTGACAAAGGGGCCAACAATATTCACTGGAGGAAAGACAGCATGATCAGCAAATGGTGCTGGCAAAATGGATCTCCACCTGTACAAGAATGAAACTAAGCCCCTATCTCTCACCCTGCACAAAAGTCAATTCCAAATGGATCAGAGACCTCAATGTAAAGCCTGAAACTGTGAAACTGTTAGAAGAAAACATTGGGAAGAATCTACAATATATAGATGTAGGAAAGGATTTTCTAAACCGGACATCAATTGCTCAGGAAATAAGGGCAAGAATTAACAAATGTGACCTCATTAAACTAAAAAGCTTCTGTACATCAAAGCAGTCAACCAAGGAAGCAAACAGAAGACCCAGAGAAAGGGAGAAAGTCTTCACCAGTGACACATCTGACAGAGGTTTAATAACCAGAACATATAAAGAACTCAAAAAACAGAGAACCAAGACAAGAAGCAACCCAATGAAAAGATGGGCTAAGGACCTGAACAGAGAGCTGTCAAAAGAAGAAGTAAAGATGGCTATGAAACATTTTAAAAGATGTTCAACATCACTAATAATTAGGGAAATGCAAATTAAAACCACTTTAAG
>NW_008358662.1:1226313-1228317 GCF_000622305.1 Nannospalax galili | reverse complement strand
AGAACAAATGATACCAAATGTTGGAGAGGATGTGGGGAAAGGGGAACACATACACTGCTGGTGGGGCTGCAAACTTGTTCAACCCCTACGGAAAGCAGTGTGGAGAACTCTTAAAAAACTACAAATAAACCTACCATTTGACCCAGTTATACCACTCCTTGGCATATACCCAAAAAACTCATCCTATTGCAGAGACACTTGTATATCCCTGTTTGTTGCTGTTTTTTTCCAATAGCTAAGAGATGGAAGCAACCTAAGTGTCCCTCAATTGATGAGTTAATAATGAAAATGTGGTTCATTTATACAATGGAGTTTTACTCAGCAGTAAAGAAAGATGAAATCAGATGTAATCATGAAATTTGCAGGTAAATGGATGGAACTAGAAACTGTTATACTAAGTGAAGTAACACAGACTCAAAAAAAAAAAAATCGACTTATGTTCTCCCTCATATGTGGATCCTATAACCAGACTCTGATAAATAAATATGCAACCAGACATACCTACAGGAACCAGGATAATGGAAAGGAAACAGGGAGGTAAAGGAAAAGAAAGAACCTGAAAGAGAAGAATAGGAAACAGGCCTTAATAAGGGAGATATGGACAAAAATTAGATTAGTTTAAGGGAGGGCGAGGGAAGGGTATACAAGGAACCTAGGGGATAAGGGGAAAGAAGGAGGTCAAGAGAGGTAGGACCGTAGGAGAAGGGTATTAGTAAGGGAGAAAGGGGGGGGAATGGGGGCACCTTAAGAGGGAAAACTATGGTGGAGGGGTGAGACAACGTAAGAGATAAATAATGCCTAGCTAGTTTTCAAAACCAGAGGGAACCATATTACTCCTACAACCTACTGACAAATTATACATAGCAGATCAAGAAATATATGTCTAGGGAAGGTTTATCTGAGAACAACTGGTCTTTGCCTAAGATTTATCTATATGACACACAGTAATTAAAATTACCAGACTGGTGGAACTAACCTTCTTAGATGTTTAACAGACATACTTGGAGGCCTATACTAATTTGGTCAGAGGGACATAAAGGAAAGTTTTTGCTCCTTGCCCTCTTAGGTTGACTAGTTCCAGGGGACTATTAGCATCTCTCACAATGTCCTGTAATTGTGGTGGGTCACCTGTTCTCTTGATCAAGGGGGCCGAGGAGACCCCACCATATGGACTTGAACCAGTGTCCAGTCTACAAAGTGGAGGGTCAACAGAGAGGAATCACTTCCTCATGCTTCCAAGCGAAGCCAACCATGGCCAAGCAGGACCTTTGACTTATCTTCACATAGGCGGAACTGGTAAAAGAAAGGAGCCAGGGACTCCTCCCAAGCCCATGTGACCCCTGAGGAACAGATCCTCAAACAACCTTAAGAGTAAAAATAAGTTGATTTATCTGGGCTAACTGTATGACCTTAAACATCCAAAAGGAAAGTACAACCAAAGATTAAAGGGGTCAGTATAATTTCTTAAGAGTCCATATGCATAGCTAAAGGCTACATAACAATCCACAATGCCAGATAGGAGATACCTTCTTTTGAGTTGTTGGGCAGGGTGACCAAAGGGACTCCCAAATAGCAACCCAGCATAGAACTGGGAAAATGAACAGCAGACTCTAATCTTATCTAAAGGAGTATTTGACAACTGATTGCTGCTAGAAGAGGAACAGCTGACTCTCCTGAAACAAAGACCTCTAGATAGGCTGACTATATTCACCAGAAGGGCAAGTAGTGAGGATTGGCTGGGGTGCAGACAACACAGCAGACAGCAGCAGGGATATCAGAGTATAAGGGCTCTAGTTGGGGGGACGGAGGCTATGGGAGTGTGCCATCTGGGAAGTGGGTGTATAGTCAAATAAGATAGTTTGGGATGTTCTGTGTGATACACACACACACACACACACACACACACACACAAAATCAACAAATTTTAAAATATGTATTACATTTGAGGAGGAAGCATGGAAATTTATGTCATGCTAATTAGTAGAGGTGATAAACATTACCACT
>NW_008358662.1:1215789-1226087 GCF_000622305.1 Nannospalax galili | reverse complement strand
AATGGAGATCTTTTTTAAAGGTTAAAAACTCATTCAATTTTATGTCTTACAGGGCTTATACTGAGTTCAATATTGTATAACTATTACCTCAACTGTGAACCTAGAAACTTCACCCACTTGTGAAGGAGATGTACTGTTGCTCTGGAGTGTGTTACTGAATATGTTAAATCTGTAGTGAAATGCTTCTTCTAATCATGTAGCTATCAAAAATTAAAAAAATAATGATTGAAAAAAATCAAGACCTATGCTGGGCATGGTGGTGCATGCCTTTAATCCCAACACTCTGGAGGCAGAGGCTGGCAGATCTCTGTGAGTTCAAGGCCAGCCTGGTCTACATAGTGAGTTCCAGGCCAGCTAGGGTTACAGAGAGACTCTGTCTCAAAAAAAATAAAATGGAATGAAATGAATTAAAATAAAATAAAATAAAATGTGGATGGTAGTTCATTTGGAAAGTAGTCTAACAAATAGATGATATTAAAAAAAAAAAAAATCAAGCCTACAAACCTAGCTGGTTTTTCATTAGAAACAACTGAGCCATATAAGAAGTAGGGGGGAGCTTTGCCTTTGAAGAATGATCACTCTGTCATATCAATACTACTCAGTTTACTGAGGTAAGCTACAGTAAATGGGTCAGTAGAAAGATAATATACATAAAATATAGTTTAGCTTTCTAAGCAGTATATCCTTAGTTTCCTAAATAATAACAATACAACAAAAATAGACACAAAACACCCAAAAGTGAACTGGAATAGCTACCATATTTAGTTCATAATTCATTAAGACCATTTGTATTTTTCAATAAACACATTATTTAGTTAAAAATGGGGATTAAGGCAGGCGTGGTGGCGCACGCTTTTAATCCCAGCACTCGGGAGGCAGAGCCAGGCAGATCTCTGAGTTCAAGGCCTTATTTTGATATATCACAGTGAAAGATTTATCGTCCTCTTTTTTTTTTTTTTTTTTTTTTTTTTTTTAAAAAAAAAAAAAAAAAAAAAAAAAAAAAAAAAAAAAAGGGGATTAAGTTGACTTACTGATCACAATGACACAGAACAAATTTAAAATGACAAAAACTTACTCTAGTTGTTGCAATGCATCGCACTGGAGACCTGAATTCTTCTTCCATCTTGGTCAAGGCGATGATGGTCTCTGCAATAGCATTTTTTGTCACTCGGGACCAAGCTTCTGACAGATGACCCTATTGAACAGGACAGAATATATTATTAAGAAACCAGCATTCTATTATCACAGCAAATTCTCTTCTCTAAAATGACATTTCTCACCAAAAGGAAAGATTTATATGTTACACAATCATGAAATTTTAGATAGTGTGGCACAAAGTTTTGAACTAAAAGTTCATAATTTTATGAAAAATGCAACTTTTAAACATTATTTTGATCATTTAAAAGTAAATACAGCCAGGTGTTGTGGTGGACACCTTTAATCCCAGCATTTGGAAACAGGCAGGTAGACCTCTGTGAGATTGAGGTCAGCCTGGTCTACATAATGAGTTCCAGGTCAGCTGGGCTATGTGGAGACCATGTCTCAAAAAAACCAAACTACAACTCCTTCCACCCCCTCAAACAACAAAATCCCAAACCAAAAGAAAAAAGAAAAAACCCAAGTAAATACAAATTTAAAGTCTCAATGCTCTTTTCCTATAATGTTCAGTAGGCGTTCCCTACAGGCATTTTCTTTTAACATTTGGATTAGAATAGAAGTACTAGTATCTCTCTATGCTTGAGAAATTTTGATTATAAACCATATGTTTACCATGAAACATGTAGAACTAAATTAATTATTTAGATGGTATTATTGGAACCCAAGAGCACAAATAGGTTCAATTTACAATTACTTTTATTTGCTCTGTTGGTTTTCTGATTTCAGTGTTAGGAATCAAAGTCAGGGCCTTATGCACAGCTATACAGATTTAAAATAAGGATTTTGCATCATGCCCAGAGGTTAGAAGCAGGCATGGAACCCCCTGGAACTGGAGTTGTAGACTGTTGTGAACTGTCACATGGGTGCTAGGAACTGAACCTGAGTCCTCTGCATAAGCAGCAAGTGCTTTTTACCAGTGAGTCACTTCTCTAGCCTCAGCTATATAGATTTGAAATGAACATCAACACTTTACTATTACAGAATGTGGTTGTTCAAAACATTCTTCTTGAGCCTGGTTAGATGGCTCAGTTGTTAAGAGCACTGGCTGTTCTTGCAAAGGATCCAGGTTTGAATCCCAGCATCCACATAGTGGCTAGCAACCATCCTAACTCCAGTTTCAGGGGATCTGACCCCTCTTCTGATGTCAACAGGCATTGTGCAACACGGGTGTAATTACATATGTGCAGGCAATACACTCATATACATAGAATAAAAATAATAAATGAGATATTTTGACAAAAAAGACATTTTTCTTAAACATTTTCAATCAATGAACATCCTGAAACTCTTTGCCATGAAGACTGAGAAAATGTCCACAGTTAAAAAAAAGTACTGGAACTAACTTTTCCCTAGAATATTCTTCCATTTCTAATATCCACATGCTAGCAGTATATTAAGGGGCAGCTAAATGCCTTCTCCTTCAAAGTGCCTTTTGCTCCCTTTGCCTATCAGAGACACAGTCCACTGTGCTTGTCCTTTCAGACTGTCTCTTAATATAGTGCAATGTGAAGAAGCTAATCTCATGAAGTCAGTCACTCTGTGAAGTAATTCCCTGTCTTTTACATCTCGGATTTTTCCCAAAGTGAACATCTTATGATAATGGCACAGGACATAGTAAAAAAGCATAGATGTTTAAAACCTGAGAGGACTGAAGAAAATGAGAAACTTTTTTTTACTTCTGGGAACCTTTTCTTTCCTTCTTTTGGCTTTTGGACACAGGCTCTTTCTCAGGTTGGGAAGGGCACATTTTATTTCATTATATTTTAAAGTCCTGGAAAAGTTACATAACAGTTCTCAAATAATTAATTGGGAGTTTGAAATCAACATACTTTAATGACAAATATATCAAGCATTGACAAGACCAATGAAACAGTAGTTAGAATTTTAAAAATAGTCTCTAAATAAAGCTATGAAACTAATGTGCTTCTAACAAGTCAGCAGAGTAAGTTGTTGTGCCAACCAGAATCCTGTCTAGCTTTCTGCTGTAGCAGCATGATCGTGAGGACTTACCGCAGCCATATCCTTAATAAGTTTAATGATGATCTCTGAGATCTGAGTAGGAGTTGAGCCTTTCATCCACCAATGACTTTCACCTCGTCGGAGATAACTACAAAGAAAAAAAACTTATTTCAGCATATAGCATTTTAATTGTTCAATTGAATCAATTAAAACACTTTAAAAATTTTTTTTTAATTTTTATTTTTTATGTGTATGAGTGTCTTGCCTGCATGTATGTGAGTGCACCTGTGTCGTGCCATGCCTCAGAGGTCAGAAGAGGGCTTCAGATTCCTGTGTAACTGGAGTTAAGGATGGTTCATAGCCATTATGGAACTGGAGTTACATAATGTTGTGAGCTGCCATATGGATGCTATGAACTGAACCTGGGTCCTTTCCAAGAGCAGTAACTGCTCTTAATCACAGTCATTCCTCCAGTCCACAATTAAAACATTTAAAAGAGAGTTAAATCATTGCCTTAAATCTATTTCTTTAATCTCAAGACAGGAGCTGGCCAGCTTGTTCAGAGGAGTCCCTGTCTCCATGGCCCACCACTGGGATCACCTGCTTTTATACATGGGCTTTGGGCTTTATTAGCTGAGACATCACCTCAGCCTGACACTGTTTAATCTAAATTCCCCTGGTGTTTGTTTAATATATATATATATATATATATATATTGGGGGAGTATTTTTGAACATTTTGAGACAGAGTCTCCCTGTAGCCCCAGCTGGCTTGAAGCTCACTATATAGACCAGGTTGGCCTTGAACTCATAGAGATTGGCCTGCCTCTGCCTCCACCTCCTGAGTGGTAGGATTAAAGGCATGTGCCACCATGCCCAGCTATTTAATGATATTTGTAGCTTTTTTTCTATAAACAGTTACTGACATTTAATTTATAAGTTGCTTGCCTTTTAAAAAATTTTTATTTTTATTTTATGTGTACGAGTGTTATGCCTGCATGTATGTAAGTGCACCTGTGCTGTACAATACCTGCAGAGGACAGAAGAGGGTGTTGGAGTTCCTGGAACTAGAGTTACGAACAGTTATTAGCCACCATGTGGGTGCTGGGATTCAAACCTGGATCCTCTCTGTAAGAGCAGCTAGTGCTCTTAACTGCTGAATCATCTTTCCAGCACTCCCCTTTAAAATTAAAAAAATTTTTTTTTATGTGTATGAGTGTTATGCCTGCATGTACATAGGTGCACAGTAAGTGCACCCCTGTCGTGCAGAGCCCACAGAGGACAGAAGAGGGCATCAGATCCCCTGGAAATGGAGTTATGGACAGTTGTCAGCCACAATGTGGGTTCTGGGATTCCAACCTGGATCTTCTGCAAGAACAGCCAGTGCTCTCTTAATAGTTGAGCCATCTCTCTAGTCTACCTCTCTCTTTTTTTTTTTTTTGAGACAGGGTGTTGCTATGTATTCCTGGCTGGCCTGGAACTTGCTATGCAGACTAGGCTGACTTCAAACTTACAGAGATCTGCCTGCCTCTGCCTCCTAAATCCTGGGATTAAAGATGTGCGCTACAAAATCCAGTCACTTGTTTGCCTTTTTATAAACATTATTCTAATATTATGGCCAATAATTGTGTATTATGCATCTTTATATATTTTTCCAAGTAGCTGTTTATATTTTAAAACATTTTAATAGTACATTTATCAACTAATTTTCATTGTTAAGTATCATTTCTGTGACACTTTCTACATAGCTTTTGGGATCTGTGTTTTATAAATTGAAGATTAGAAAAACATTCTTCTATAATTTGTCTTAGAGTATTAAAAGGAATATAATGTACATACAAAGCATGAATTGATCTGAAGTTTATTTACGTCTCCAACATTATTTATCTTTATTGTGGTAAGTCTGTTGATATAAACCTGAAATTTACTTTTCTATATGATGAAGTAGGGAAGCTGCAATTTTTTTCAACACAGATATTTAAATATTTAATATTACATACACAGCTTACTTTTTATGTTATTCACTAACTGCAAATGACACTTTTAATATATAGGAAATTTCTTTTAATTAAGAAATTGTTCACTACAATTGTGTGCGTGTACATGATGTAATGGCCCCAAATGGAGTCCCCCAAGTTGACATAGTCAAAATAACTTCATTTTCTTCATTCTGTATAAAGCAATCCCTTTAAACTTCAAAGGTGAGAAAAATAACCAGCTTCAAGGTTAAGTGCCTGAACTTAGTTGCTTCCCTTTCTTTGGAGTAGCTGACCATGGTCACCTCCCAGACACTGCAGCTGTGCTTCTTGCCTAGCCAAGAAGCCTAAATAACAATAGTAATCAGAAAGTGCCTTACGGTCAAGGTCTCTATACCTGTTAAGAGAGGAACTAACAAACGCTTGTATTAGCTTTTGTAGCTTGCTTATCTGCTAACTTGGGCCATCCTGACCCTACTCAGGACCACCTGGCATTACCCATGTGTGATGAAATTCCTATGGTATTTGTGGTTTTTTACTTTATAAGCTAGTTTTACCCTCCCCTCGGGCACCCTGGGTCCTAAATCTAAGGGACCACAGGCATCTATAGCCCTAATAAATCTGATCAATTAAAATTTGAATTGGTTCTGATGGTCTTTTCCAAGTGGTTTCAAACTCCTTAACAATGACATAAGTGGGCATGTGTGCCAGAGTATGTGATGAGGTCAGAGGACACTCCTTCACGGAGCCTATTCTCTCCTTCCACATTTACATGAGTTCCAAGGAACAAACTCAGGTCACTAGGTTCATATGACAAGTGCCTTTACCTGCTGAGCCATCTCCCTGGCCCTGATAAATTCCTTTTATAAATGTACAGTCAATTGGATGTTAGTTGGTAAGTGAGCCAATAGGTAAAATTTGGAATACGTTAAGATTTTGGTAGGAAAACAGAGGCAATGACGAACCTGGAGTTGAAAATCATTGGCAGGGTAACTGTTGTAACTCCTTTACCCACAGTGGTACCAGCTGTCCCAGTTAGGGTGGTTCCTTTAGCTTTGAGCTGAACAGTGAGAGCTTTTGCAATGCATCCCAGAAACATGTCCAAGATACCCAGTTTATTCCAGTCTCCTTTCTCAGTTGAGTGAATGATATCACTGATGTCTGCGGGAGGGAGAGATTTCACTCCTATGACACTGGCCAGACGATTAGGGGTCACTTCAGGCAAAACTCGTCTTAGTAAGGAGGTCACCTAGTAAGAAAAATGATAGAATCCATTTAAACACAGATGTTTTCAATTTTAAATGTGCTTAGTTACTACTGTGTAGCTTCAAAATCCATGGGAAGGAGAAAAATATTATTTAATATTTTTTAATTTTGAGAATGAAAGAATGTGATTTAAACATTTTTCAATTTCCAGTTTGGTAGTTACCAACCTAGGGAAAGCAAGAAAAAGCAAGTTGTTTGGTTTTGGTCTGGATTAAATGGCATTACATTTCATGGGAAGTAGTTAGTAATCAGGGAATGATATCACTAAAACACTAGTAAACTAGTAACAGATTTTCCTTTTTTATAGTCTCATTAAAAAGAGTCACTAATAGTGCCGGGCATGGTGGCACACTCCTTTAATCCCAGCACTCGGGAGGCAGAGACAGGCGGATCTCTGTGAGTTCAAGGCCAGCCTGGTCTACATAGTGAGTTCCAGGACAGCTGGGACTACAGGGAGATCCTGTCTCAAAAAAAACCAAAAAAAAAAAAAAAAAGAGAGCCACTAATAGAAATCATGGTGTTAAAAATAGATCCCCAATAAAACATAAAATAAAAATTCGTATTTCAGGCCTCATGAGTCTTTAAAATTTTATTAATTGTTTTTACTTTATTTTGTGTATATGACTATATTGCCTGCATGTATGTTAAGTGCACTTGTATTGTACAATTCCCATGGAGGTCAGAAGAGGTTGTCTGATCCCCTTGAACTGGAGTTATGAATGGTTATTAGCCACCAGTTGGGTGCTGGGAACCAAACTATGTCCTCTGAAAGAGCAGCCAGTGCTCTTAACTGCTGAGCCATCTCTCTAGCCCCATGGCTTTCTGATTTTTAGTTTTACAAGTAACAAAGAGGTAAGTGGCATGATGGGTCACCTGTCTCTGGACCCTAGGAGAGGCAGTGTGAAGCAGAGAGAAAAGATCCTGAAGTAGAGTTAGCTGCTGAGCCAGATATTGCCGGCCAACATTAGAGCCACTCAGTGCTAAAACCATGGAAAGTAGCTCAAAGCAGTAAGCATCAGAGGAGGCATCTTCATCACTGGGCTGAGAATTGGCATTTTCCTTGCTGGATATGGCATGCTCCCATTCTTCACGAACTCTTGTGGCTTCCATGCGAATAGCTTGGACAATATGAGCACACACCTATGTGAAGGCAACATACAAAATGTAAAATTTCAGTTGTTAGGTCTTATTTACTACTATTACTATAACAAGCAAAAAGAGGGACAAGAATATGTATTAATGTTTGATTTAATATGCTCTTCTTCATTCTCTTACCTCATCTTAAAAACAATGAAATAGGCCAAGCATGGTACAATGCCTTTAATCCTCTAACTTGGGAGGCAGAGGTGGGGGGATCACTGTGAGATCAAGGCCAGTTTGGTCTCCATAATGAGTTCCAGGCCACTGTGGCACTTCAGGGAGAGCCTGTCTCAAAAAGACCCAAAAAACAAAACAAAACAAAACAAAACAAAACAAAACAAAATAAAACAAAAACAAACAAAAACAACCAACCAAAAACCAAAACCACAAACCTGGGGAAACCATGACAAAAATTTCAATAATTAAATAATCTGATATATAGGAACTAATTTTATACACAACCTAATCAGTGCTGCTGTTTGTGGGTCAGCACAGCAAACAAAAACCAGTCATCCTGTTTTTCATTTTTTTACAAAAATTTTATTATTTTTATTTTATGTGTATGAGTATATCGCCTGCATGTATATAAGTGCACCTGTGTTGCGTAATCCCCACAGAGGTCAGAAGAGGGTGTCAGAGTCCCTGGAACTGGAGCTACAGATGGTTGTTAGAAGCCACATGGGTTCTGGGAACCACACCAGGGTCCTCTGCAAGAGCAGTCAGTGCTCTTAACCACTGAGTCATGTCTCCTGCACCTGTTTTTCACTTTTAAGGCACTCCCACTGCCCTTATTTCAACATTTCTATTCATAAAGTGCTTCAGAATCAACAGCATTCATAACATAATGGGCATAAATTTTTCATTTTTGTAACACAAACATCTAAATTAATGAAAACAGAAAGATAAAATAATTATAAAAATATTTAACGGGATGGAAAGTTAAAATAGGCAGGGTTAAAAATCAATTTTAAAAATAATGTAATTATTTTTTTGAAAATTTCATATATGAATACTGTATTTACATCATTTCCACCCTTCTTTCTTCTAACTCTTATGTCCTTCCCTCTCAATTTCATGACCTCTTTTTTCATTATCATTGTTTTACACACACACACACACACACACACACACACACAAATACAAAAATGTACTGAGTCCATTTAGTATTGTTTATATGTACATGAGTTCAGGGCTCACCACTGAGGATTATATAACCCATCAGGGAGCTCGGATCTCGAGAAAACACATTCTCTATCTCTCAGCAGCCACTGATTGTCTATAGCTCTTCATCTAGGGGTGTGACCTCGTGAAAATTTCCCCATCCATATTGGCAAAAGATTGGGCATTTTTATTTATTTTTATTTTATGTGTATGTGTATGAGTGTTTTGCCTACACGCACATAAGTGCACCCCTTTGTGAAAGTCCCATGGATTTCAGAAGAAGGCATTAGATCTCCTGGAACTGGAGTTACAGACTGTTGTTAGCCATCATGTGAGAGCTGGAACCAAATCTGGGTGCCCTGTAAGAGCAGCTAGTGCTCTTAACCAATGAGGCATCTTTGACATTTTTAAAATAGAATTTCTCTCTCTGCCAAGGCTATCCTTAAATACAAGATTACCCAAGTAGTTGGGACCGCAGATATGTACCTTTGTGTCTGGGATTTATTTCACCATTGAGGTGCTATTTTTATGTTATCTAACATTCCTGTATATGAAGACTCTAGCAATACTCCCTTACCTACATGTATTTTAAAATATTAATACTGGTGTAGTTGACACTGTTAATTGCTCAGCACTCTCCCTCCTGATCCCTCCACAAAAATAGGAGGAAAAGGGCTACCCTCAGGCCTCTCTCCAAGGTAAGAACATCACACCCTCGACTCCTTGACTCCCCCAGCCCCATTCACCCTCCCATCTCCCCCACCAGTCTCTCCTCCAAATTTAGGCCCTGCTCCATTCCTTGTCTTGGGGCACCAGACACCTGGGGAACAAATACTGCTTCCTGTTCCTTTTCATCCAGACCAACTTAGTGCCTTCTCTGGGCCCCAGGAGCACTGCTTCTGGGCCTGGCCCTGCCCTCACCTCCCTCTGCTTCCCTGGGCCTGCACCTGCACCACCCACTGCAGGCCTCTCTCCCACCTGCAGGCCTCTCTCCAGGGTAAGTCCACTGCGCCCTCCTCGCCTTGACTCCCCCAGCCCCATTCACCCTCCTATCTCCCCTGGTGTTCTCTCCTCTGAGTTAGGACCCTGCCCCATTCCTTGTCCTGGGGCCCCAGACACCTGGGGAACCAATACTGCTTCCTGATCCTTTTCATCCAGACCAACATAGTGCCTTCTCTGGGCCCCAGGAGCAATGCTTCTGGACCTGGCCCCGCCCTCACCTCCCTCTGCTTCCCTGGGCTTGCAACACCTACCAGCCTCTTTCTGGGACACGGGAGCTGACCTTTTTTCTTCCTGATCCTTTGCACCCAGACCAGCCCAGCTCCTCAGTGCAGTCCCCAGGAGTCCTGGGGGCTTCTTCCTGCCCCATCTGCCTTTGCATCTCTGGGTGGCAGGGCCACCAGCTGCCCTAGACCAGCATCTTTCCTGGGCCAGGCTCCCAGGCCAGTCCAACCCCCAAATTCCTGAGGCCAAAATCCTTCCTGCAGGGATCCAGACCTTAGAAGAAAGCCTGAAAACATCTGACCCTCATCTGAATTGGGTGTCGGTGGGAGCTCCTAAAGACAAACCAGCCTTAAAATGCCCAAAAAGTAAACCACAAAGACACATAAAGTTCACAAAAAGAAGCAGAACTAAACTT
>NW_008358662.1:1209479-1210688 GCF_000622305.1 Nannospalax galili | reverse complement strand
AAGCATCTTTGCTCTGGAAATTGTTATTGAATATGTTAATGCTGTAATGAAATGCTTCTAATCATGTGGTTATTAAATAATGTTTTTTAAAAAAATAAAAAAAATTAAAAAATTAAAAAACAACAATAACAACAACAACAACAAAAAAGAAACAAAACCCATCTTTTTGTTGTCTGCAAGAAATTCATCTCACTTCAAGGACAGACACTAGGACCAGATGGATTTACAGCAGAATTCTATCAGACATTTAAAGAAGATCTGCATCCAATACTACTTAATTTATTAAAAAAAATAGAAATGGGGTGAGAATTTCCAAATTCCTTTTATGAAACTAGCATCACTCTAATACCAAAGCTGGGTAAAGATACAACCAAAAAAGAAAACTATACTCTCATATCCTTAATGAACACAGATGCAAAAATTCTCAACAAGATACTTGCAAACCGCATACAGACACACATCAAAAAGATCATCCACCATGATCAATTTGGCTTTATCCCAGAGATGCAGGGATGGTTCAATATATGTAAGTCAATAAACATCATAAATCATATAAATGGACTCAAAGACAAGAACGACATGGTCGTCTCAATAGATGCAGAGAAGGACTTTGACAAAATTCAACATGCATTTATGTTCAATGTCCTCGAGAGAACTGCACTGCAGGGAACATACCTCAACATAATTAAAGCCATATATAACAATCCCACAGCCAACATCATTCTAAATGGAGAGAAACTGGAAGCAATCGCATTGAAATCAGGAACCAGACAAGGCTGTCCACTATCTCCACTTCTCTTTAACATAGTTCTTGAAACTCTTGCAAGAGCAATAAGATAAGAGAAGGAAATTAAAGGAGTAACAATTGGAAAAGAACATTCTAAATGGAGAAAAACTGGAAGCATTCCCATTGAAATCAGGAACCAGACAAGGCTTTCCACTATGTCCAGTTCTCTTTAACATAGTACTTGAAAGTCCTGCAAGAGCAATAAGATAAGATCAGGAAAAAGGAGTAATAATTGGAAAAGAAGAGATCAAATTATTCCTTTTTGAAGATATTAAATTATATCTCAGGGATGCCAAAAATTCCACCTGAAAACTCTGAGAAATTATTAACACATTCATTAAAGTGGCAGGTTACAAAATTAACTTACAAAAGTCTATACGCTTTCTATATACCAATGGCAAGAAGTCAGAGAAAGAGCACAG
>NW_008358662.1:1208961-1209360 GCF_000622305.1 Nannospalax galili | reverse complement strand
AGAAAGAAATTGAGGAAGACATCAGAAGATGGAAGGACCTCCCATGCTCATGGATTGGAAGAATTAATATTGTGAAAATGACCACCCTACTAAAAGTCATTTATAGATTCAACGTAATGCCAATCAAAATCCCCATGACATTTTTCACAGAATTTGAAAAAAAGTATCCTAAGAATCATATGGAAGCACAAAAGACCTCAGATAGCCAAAACAGCCCTGAGAACTAAGAGCAATGCTGTAAACTGGTTCAAACCCTATGCAAAGCAGTGTGGAGAACTCAAAAAACTACAAATGAACCTACCATTTGACTCAGTTATACCACTCCTTGGCATATACCCAAAGAACTCATCCTATTGCAGAGACACTTGTACATCCATGTTTGTTGCTGCTCTTTTCACA
>NW_008358662.1:1201862-1208450 GCF_000622305.1 Nannospalax galili | reverse complement strand
CCATGATGGAGGGGTGAGACAATATGAGAGATAAACAATGCCTAGTTAGTTTTGAAAAGCAGAACCATATTACTCCTACAACCTACTGAAAAATTATACATAGCAGATCAAGAAATATATGTCTAGGTAAGGTTTATCTGAGAACAACTGGTCTTTGCCCAAGATTTATCTACATGACACACAGTAATTAAAAATACCACTCTGGTGGAGCTAACCTTCTTGGGTATTTAACAGACATACTTTGAAGTCTATAATAATTTGGTCAGAGGGATATAAAGGACAGTTTTTGTTTCTTACCCTCCTAGGTTGACTAATTCCAGGGGACTATGAGCATCTCTCAAAATGTCCTATAATGGTGGTGGGTCACCTGTCCTCTTGATGAACGAGGCCGAGGAGACCCTACCAGATGTATTTGATCCTGTGTCCAGTCTATAAAGAGGAGGGTCAACACAGAGGAATCCTGTCCTCCATGCTTCCAAGTGAAGCCAACCATAGTCGAGCAGGACCTTTGACTTATCTTCACATAGGCAGAGCTGGTAAAAGAAAGGAGCCAGGGACTCCTCCCAAGCCCATGTGACCCCTGAGGAACAGATCCTCAAACAACCTTAAGAGTAAAAATAAATCAGTTTACCTGGACCAACTGTATGGCCTTAAACACCCAAAAGGAGAGTATAACCAAAATTGTGATGTTCTGTATGAAAAACACAAAAAATCAACAAATAAAAAATTTGTTATATTTGAGGAAGAAGCATAAAAATTTGCTTCATGTTAATTAGTAGAGGTGAAAAATACTACCATTAAAATCTACCTGATGACCTTATATCCATGCTCAGGTGCCAAGGATCTCAGAAAGTAACCGACTCTGACTAGTAATACTCAGGTACATAGAGATTAGAGATGCATATGCAAACATCTAAGTGTTGGTAGCATTAAAAATGATATTGTTTTCTGTATGAAACAATATATTTTAAAATGAAATGCAGATGTTTCTTAAAGGTTAAAACCTCATTCAATTTTATGTCTTATGGGCTTTATACAGAGTTCAATATTGTATAACTGTATTAATTCAACTGTGAACCTAAAAATTTACAGTCAATTTTGAAAGAGATATATCTTAGCTCTGTTATTGAATATTGAATATGTCAATGCTGTTGTAATGAAATGCCTCTTCTAATTATATGCTTATTAAATAAATAAAAAACCCAAAAACATAACAAAAAACAGGAGGAGAAGGAATACAGGAAATACATATTTGCTATAGCTGGATATTTACATTCAAAATAAAATAATGTACCCAGCTAGGTGTAGTGGCTCCCACCTATATCCCAGCATTTTCAAAGCTGAGGTGCTGTTGTAATGAAATGCCTCTTCTAATTATATGCTTATTAAATAAATAAAAAACCCAAAAACATAACAAAAAACAGGAGGAGAAGGAATACAGGAAATACATATTTGCTATAGCTGGATATTTACATTCAAAATAAAATAATGTACCCAGCTAGGTGTAGTGGCTCCCACCTATATCCCAGCATTTTCAAAGCTGAGGCAGGGGAATTCTGAGTTTAAGGCCAGCTTGAGTTACCACAGTGTGAAATTCTGTCTCAAAATAATCAATCAATCAATCAATCAATCAATCAATCAATCAATCTATATACCTGAAACAGTGAAGTAACAAAGAGATGCAATAGAAAGCAGTGATGTAAGGGAGTTAACATTTATAACAAACTTTTCCCCTGGTTTGTTTTGTTTTTTACACAAATCATCACTACATAACCTGGGCTGGCCCAAACTCTTTATCCTCTTTCTCAGCCTCACAAGTGTTGGGGTCACAGGCGTGTGACACAATGACTGACCTATGGAAAATGCAGGTGATGCAGGTATGGCAATGTGGCCATTCCTTTCTAGAAAAAGGCAGACATACATTCTACAGGACCAATGAAAGAACCAGAATTAAAAAGATGTTCTACTTTGTATCTGTTACTGTGATAGAACACGCTGACCAAAAGCAACTTGGGAAGGATAGGCTTGTACTTCCAAGTCACAATCCATCACAGAGGGAAGCCATGGCAGGAACTCAGGCAGAAGTCTGAAGCAGAAACAATGACTAACTTGCTCCCCCTGACTTTTACAGGCCAGTTGGACTTTCCACAGTGGGCGTGGTCTGCCTACAGCAATGAGCAATTAAGAAAATGCCTCATAGACATGCCACAGGCCAATCTGATCTGGAAAATACTTCATAGGGGACAGTAGGTTTGAGTCAAGTGACAGCTGAAGCTCACTATGACAAAAGCGTTCATAAATTTTGGAGGACATTTTATAGACTAAAAATCCCCTCCCAAACCAAAAGAGACAAAGACAACAGAGTAGTTATTAACTAACCTGTTTTTGTAAGTTTGTCAATTTACTCCTGCTGAATATGATTCCAACCATATGTTCTTTCAGATCAGCATCTGATGTTGCCTTTATATAGAAAATAAAAAAAGCAGGCAGACAATTTAGAGAAATTTGTGTATTTGACATTTCCAAGTATTGAGAAATAATTATGCAGATATATTATAGTGAGTTTTTTTTTTTTTTTTTTAAATTGAGGCTTATAACACTGAGACAAAGGAAAAAGGAGGAAATCCCTTGGCTAAGGTAATTATAAAATGAACAAATTTTGAGAAAAAAAGGCTTCAACTCTTATGATCCAATCTTGTCCTTGTCCAAGGCAAATAGATGGACAGATGTGATAAAAGAGATGAAATATATAAACAAAAAAAGAGGAAATGAAAAAACTAAAACTTTTTTTTAAAAACATGGACCTGATTCTACACAAGAAAAACAGGATGACTACACAAACTGCCAACATGAGGAATGAAAGAGACATCATTCCCCCCTTTTTTTTTCTTTTTGACACAGGGTCTCCCTGTAGCCCCAGCTCTCCTGGAACTCACTGTGAAGACCAGGCTGGCCTTGAACTCACAGAGATCTACCTGTCTTTGCCTCCCGAGTGCTGGGACTAAAGGTATGCACCACCACTATAGCTTTTATACACAGTAAACGGATAGGATGGTATATTGTATATAACTTATGCCAAAACTCAGTAACTTAGACAAAACTGATAAATAACAGATCAAAGCCCACTCAAGAAGAAATAGGTAACTAAAATAGTCCTATTAAAGAAAGTGAATTTGTGGGAGCTAGAAAGATGGCTTAGTGGTTAAGAGTACCGGCTGCTCTTGCAGAGGACCTGGGTTCGATTCCCAGCACCCATATGGTGGCTAACAACCATCTGTAATTCCAGTTCCAGGGGAATCTGAACACCCTCTTCTGACCTCCATAGGCACTGCATGACACAGGTGCACCTACGTATATGCAGGTAATACACATGAAATAAAAATATAAAATACTTTATAAGAAAAAGAAAATTAATTTGTGATAACACCCTTCAAAATATAGTAGCTAGACTATACACAAATTTCTTTAGATCTTTTCATCTTAGTTGTTTACTTCTTTCCTCGTTTATGTTTTAAACGGAACTCTATTGATATATAGTTTCTATTCCATGTCATTCACCTCTCTGAAGTGTACAGTTTCAATTGTTTTTAGTACATTTAGAGATACGTGCAACTATCTCCTGAGTCAACTGGTGAACAACTTTATCAACCTCAAAGATATAGTGTGCTTTATAGGTAGCATCCTCTAATTTACCATTTTATTAAAGAAAAAGGCAAGCTACCTATTAGCTACAACACACTGATTAAAGTGTAAAAAAATAATTAAAGAATGACAGTTAAAAAGACAAGAGAAATATATAAGAATATCCATCCTTATGAAAACATTTAGTAAACTAGGAGTAGAAAGAAACACTCTCAATGTGATTAACAGCATTTACAAAAAACGTTTAGATAACATCACACTTAAAGGGTAAAAGGTTGGGGGCTTTCTTTTAAGACCCAGAACAAGACACTGTTATCTGTTCTATGGCTCTACTCAACATGGCACTGCGAAGCTTCACCAGACAAAAGGCTGAGGGTTTCTTCTTAGGTAGAATGATTCAGTCCAGAAAAAAATAGTTAAAGGCACTGTTTCAGAAGAAAGGTAAAAAGCATTACAAAGAGTTGTTACTTCAAGAAAAACTTAGGGCATGCATGTTTAATTACGACATGGTAAGTACAAAAGATAAATGTGTTCATGGTCTTTAAGACACTATGGTTCAGTGGAAGAGAAAAAATATGTATGTGAACATAACATGAGAGGCACCAAGAGGCACGCACATATGTTATTATGAATTTTAGCTGAAGAAAAGTGTTATTTTATTCTAGGAAATTATTTATTTCTGAGGTAGGCCATGAAGGACAGATAGAATGGAAGAGGGAGGAGCTAAGTGACAGGCGCAGTGCAATAATCTCACAGATGGCAGCCACCAGCAAGCACTGGTACAGAGGAACTTTTACAGTGATTTTAAATTCCAACCAGCATATATACAAAAAGGTGAATTTTTTTAGATAGTGCCTTTATCATCTTACTAATTCAAGTTAAGAAATATAAACAGCATATAAACTACTGCCACATACCCATTAAAAAGTAAAGTAACACATGATTTGTTGTTTCACCCAAAGTAAAAAAACGAAAAAAGAAATAAAATTTTAGGCTACAAATAAATACATTGTATACTTTTTCCTCTCCTTCAGGTGATGACAAGAGTGCTTTTTCCTCTTGCTCTGGTGTAGGTTCAGCATCTCCAGAGATAAGCTTTCCAAATACCTGACAAGTAACATGGACATGTGAGAAACTGTTAATGATACGAATTCCTACTGGAAAAGTGGAAGACTTAATGATCTGATTGTCAAGGGTTTACAAAAAAATTTTTTTTGAGGCTGGGTGTCACTCTAGACCAGGCTGGTCTTAAATTTGTGGCAACCCTTTTGTCTCAGCCTCTACGGTGCTGACACAACAGATGTCAACCACAACCCCCAACTCTGGTTCTGCAGGGCTTACAATATGCTATTCCTTCACATACTGCTATTTCTCTCAACTATGAATGCAAAATTAGACACAGGTGGAGGCCTGAGACAAGAGAAAATGGACTGTATTTGAAGCCAGAAATCTCTAACAAAATATTTTGCTATACTCTCAAAACATATTATGTCAATTTATCCCATAAGAACACTCACTTGAGATGTAATAAGTCTGAATACTCGGAGAGTCTCAGCCTCACAGTTCCTTTGTTGAGCCACACTGGCTGAGATCTGGCCAGCAATTTTTGTGCTTTCACCATCTTTCCAGCCCAGGACTTTTACTTGTCGAACTCTTAGTGTATTTTCTGGGCCCTTTAATTCAATTTTGATGATGTGATTATCCCCTCCTGGAAGTTCACTTGTTACCCAGCCAATATGCCTGGAATCCAAATCGACCTGGTTAAACAGAAAAAGGACAGGAACCTGATATAGCTGAATCACTTTATCCTGGGCTTAGCATTAATAACAGCAAGCTCAAATAACAAACAACTGCACAGATTATAAGGTTGTTTCACACTACCTTATTCAAGTTTTATGAGGACAAGTAATACTATTTCCAGGACATAAAATAAAAAAGAAATAGGGTATCGTAGGATAAGGTGGCCTCAGGAGCCGATAGAATTGAGAGTTAAAATCCAGGCTTGACTAACATATGGCTTCCCAGCCCAAGTTATTTGAGTGAAACCATTACAAAGAATTACATGACTATAATTCACCTACACTAATGGTTAGTAAAAACAAAACCAGCAATGAGACTTTGCTTTTTGCATCCTTACATTAAAACACAACTAAAAGGTACTTCCACCGTGTTGTTATTTTAAATATATATACAGGGTTTCCCTGCAGTCCCATCTGGTCTGGAACTTGCTACATAGACCATGCTGGCCTTGATCTGCTTTGCCTCCCAAGTGCTGGGATTAGAGGTGTTTGCCACCATGTCCAGCCTAATATGTTTTGTTTTATTTTTAAAGATGAATTATGTAATATGTAACTTCAGATTTGTGATTCCTTATTTCGCTGAAAACGTGGTGTATTTTTTTTTTCAAGGATTAACTATCAATACACAGTGAAATAGGTTTTGACACTATTTCTTTAAGGAAATTAAAATTACTCTCATTGTAGTTGATAAGCAAGAAGTGACCTGGAGACTACTACATGATTCATTTAGACAATTGCTATTTTAATTGATAATGTTAGATTTTCAAAGAGGGGCATTAAGTATGAAAAAAAACTCTTTACCGGCTGGACTGTTTTCCTAGATTCTTTATTATTTGAATAATTTGTTCATCTTAAATCTATGATCTTATGAAAAGGAGATAAAATTCAAAAACTCATCCTAGGAGAACAGCTTTGGCAAAGTTTCAGTTACATAAGTTTGGGAGTTGCTGCACAATCTCAGACCTGTGCCCAGATAAGGCTTAACTTGCCTCTACAATTGTTTTGTAAACTGACTTGCAACCTGGATATAATTGCCAAGTTCAAAGTCATAGGCCTTTTTTTTTTTTTTTTTTTTAAGAGTAAAAACCAATTTAAATTCCAGAGGGAGGAAAATGGGACTCCTTAATGTGAATCAGATTCTGGGTCA
>NW_008358662.1:1191990-1201821 GCF_000622305.1 Nannospalax galili | reverse complement strand
TGGGCTTTTTTTTTTTTTTTTTTCTAAGAGTAACAGCCAATTTAAATCTCAGAGGTAGGTAAATGAGACTCCTGAATGTGAATCAGATCTGTGATGAATTTGAAGACATTTGATTCTTTTAGAGAAATGAGAAGCTGGAGACTGGGCACAATTAAATCCTGTGGGCGTGTGGCTGAGAACATTCATGAAACTGTGACGTATCTAGCACAGGGATGGCTGTTAACTGCTCCCACTTAGACTAGGTGTCAAATTGCTGTTTTGTAAACAGATAAACGAGATTTCCTATGATACTTTGGTAGTATGCCAAAACTGAAATGCCACAGTGAAAGTTGAGAAGAAAACATAACAACAAAATTTCAATTACCTGCTTTATTCTGCACAAGTCTTCTACTGCTTTGCCAGTTAAGAAGGTCATTGAGGTAACTTTATTCTACAACGGACAATTCAAAATAGTTATACTATGTTCCTGCTTAGAGTTTATAATGATTTCTTATAACCTGCCAATGCCACATCAACACTTCTGCTTGTGTTTTCAGGCCTAACAGACCCCACACCTATCCAACTAACCCCAGTTTCTACAACTCCAGACTTCTTATGAATTCTATCTTAGCTCTTAGTCTTTCTTTACGTGCATTTTTCACAGCATGGCATTCCTCTTTATCCAAATCCAAAACCTTCAAATTCTCTATCTTTATGTAGTCTTCTAACAGTTGTGCTTGCTTACTGCTTTTGAAACCAAAAAGGAGGCTTCTGTAACAAACAGACACTTATGAGTATCGCATGACTGCTTTTAGCCTTGGAGAAGGATATCTTAGTACAGTGTGTTCTAGTCCTTTAAAACACTTCCTGAACTAGGGAAGGTAACATTCACACAGAAAATAAAAATTCAACTGCAGAAGTACTATATTTAAGTACTGGAAGCCAATCACATTGGCAGTAGAGCCACAGATCTAAAAGCTTAGTAAGTTTTATGCAAAGCACAGAAAAAACAGAGCTGCTAAATTATGAATGTTATAGGCCAGTATAACTCAAATAATAAATGCTGTGGATAAGGTACTCTGATAGGTAATTTGGGAGACACAAGAGATATATTGGATCAAGGAGGATATTTATAACATAGTCTCTTAAAAAGGAAAGCAGATGTCAGCTTAGGTACCAGGGATTTTAAACATGAATATAATTAATAACTAAATAAAGACAAAAAGCAATTTGATTATAATCATCATTCTTGTGTCGGGGGTGTCTTAGTGTACAATGTACTATGAGTCAAAGACAACTTTGTACTGAGCAGTGACTCCTAGTCATAAGTGTTTTGACTTACTAAATTTGATTTTCTCGTAAGATGAATTATTTGACCCACTGGATCCTCATGGTTCTAAAGTGGAAGTAAGCTCATGGTATTTTAGCTTAAGCTCCTTTTTCTTATTCGACACCAGTGAAAGAACTGACTCTACAGTGATGCATAGGAGCTGGGGGCTTGCTGAGGATGACAAAGCGCAATGCACTTGGCATGCATTGGGGACTGATATGGTGGGCCACATCCATGTTATTTGAGACAAATAACCATTTTCTTTCTTCCGGGAAAAAATACACAAATTTATGGGTATAATAGCTCAGCAATAGTTCCCAGGAAGTCACTGGAACGATTATCAAGCCTCATCTTTTTGAAGCAAAAATTCAAAGAAGTATCCTTCTCCAAGAGACAGAAGCAGTCTGGCATCTGATGCTTTTTTCTGGCTGAAGTAAATAGGACTCTTCTTCCGTTTGGTGCCTTTTACGGAAGTGTTTTAATTAGGTTGAAGCAGTATTTTAGAGAGACAGGGCTATGGAGAATACATATCATAAATCATGATCATTTAAGTTAGTTCAATAACTCCCTACCACAAGGACTGAGAGAAACCTGAAGCTAATTACACTGTGGGCCAAAGTATATTAAGTACCACCAGAGTTAAAACAAAAAACACCCCCCCCCGACACACACGGAGAGAGAGGAAGAAAGAGTAATTTTAATAGAGGAGCTACCCAGAGGATTTCTCTGTTGAGTCTTGGGAACACAGTTTAAAAAAAAGAAGGGGGAGGGATAATATTTCCAGATAAGAGAATTGTTTAAACATAGCCACAGAAGTAGTAAACGATAGATTTCTATTTCGTTTAGTTGTAGCCATAGTATTTGTAATCAGACTTCTTTCTAAAATGCATTTCTTTTTATTTTTATGTGTGTGAGTGTTTTGCCTGCATGTATATAAAGTATACCACATAAGGGCAATGCTTGTAGAGGGCAGAAGAGAGTATTGGATTCCCCTGAAAATTGGGGTTATGGTCAGTTGTTAGGTGGCAGGTGGATGCTAAGAACCAAACCCAGGTCCTCTGCAAGAGCAGCCAGTGCTTTTAACTGATGAGCCATCTCTCCAGTCCCTTCTTTACAGAATTTATATTCTACCGTGTCTTCAATCAAATCAATCTGTTCTTAGACTTAAGATTTATTTGAGGGATATAAAAATGTTATTTGGTTGGAGAAGTTTCAAAACTTTTTTTAAAACTCAGAAATGAGAATGCAAGATTAGAAATAGTCTGAAAAGACTAAAGAGCCATAAATTAGGTTCCCTTTCTTACCCCAAGATCCCGGGAATTGTCCACATGAACAGATACATAACGGGCATTAATTCCTTTAACACAGTTGATAGTGATGTTCTTAGTTTTGTTTTTATCTTCATCTCCTGATTCCCAAAAGGTTTCTGTAGAGCCATCTGTCAAACTGCCAATCATGGCAGGTCTGCTTGAAGTTTTTATGTCAACAATGCTGGTCAAGTCCTTTAAGCACATAACTATGCATAACTCCTAACAGAAACAAATGTAAGCATTTGTAATATTGAAAAAGAAATCTTTCATGATGATAAAACAAGTATTTGATAGTAAATAATGCAAAATGGAATCAAATGTTTATGAATAACTTAACAGTTTTTCTTTTAATATACTTTTAGCTGTTAATTAATTATTAGAACAGACATATAATAAGTGTGTTAAGTGACTGACCTGGCTCATTGCTTCAAAGCCAGACTGTATACTGATACTAAAACTCTCTTCACTATCTCCATCATCTGATTTAGACAAAATATTGTTAATGTGATGAAAGACATTGCTCTGATGGAGAAACTGATGATCAGATTGCTTGAATTTGAGGCTCCAGCATCTAAAAAGGCAATATATAAGGAAAACATGAAATACCTTTTTTTCTAGGACTAAGAAACTCTCAGGAAACTATTCTACTTTGTATTAGCTGTATCAAGAAAAATTTTATCCTTTAGCTCTAGTAAAAAAGTGACATTGAAAAAGTTCAGAGAATAGAACAATTGAACTGGTTTTTGTTTTGAGAAATAAAGGTAATCTAACAAGGCAGGTTCTAAGGAAAAGCCACCCATTTTATTTAATAAATTTTTTTATTATTTTATTTTTTATGTGTATGAGTATTATGCCTGCATGTATGTAGGTGCACCATGTGTGTTCAATGACTGAAAAGGCCAGAAGAAGGTCTCAGATCCCCTGGAAATGGAATTATGGATGACTGTTAGCTGCCATGTGGGTGCTGGGTATTGAACCCAGGTCCTCGGCAAATGTAGCCAGTGCTCTTAACCAGTGAGTCATCTCTCCAACCCATGACTTATTTTAAATATATATATATAAAATCAGAGCTTGGCAGTCAAGGCACACAAGCAAAAAAGTAATGAATGTGTTATGAAGATAAGTATTACATCAATTTAAAAGCTTCTAAAATTTATCTTTGTGCAAATTCCATAATGATTCATTAGCATATAATGTATCTTGCACTTAAAAAAAATCTTATGAGGACCAAAAAAGCTCTCTTCTATTGGCCTTACATTGAGGGATATGGGAAGCCTAATCTTTCTATCAACTTATCTATTTTATCTATCTATCTATCTATCTATCTATCTATCTATCTATCTATCTATCTATCTATCATCTATCTATCTATAACACTTATAGCTATAGTACACTGACTCAGTCTAACAATAAGGTTCATAATACTAAGGAATGCCAAAAACTCAAGAGATTCCAACTTAAAATTATGTGATGTTCTTTAAGGTAGTTTTAACATTGGCTACATATAACTGGAACCCACTTTTCTTTCCAAAATTTTATTTTTGGTTTCTGAGATTTAATTTTTTTATTCTTGGTCACAGTTAAATGATAGGAGAGAGGGAAAAGTGAAAGAGAATGGTACAGTAATCATTTAGGGCACTAAGAGGTATATTATCTATAATTTGCAGAAGGACAAACATATCATCTAAGAAGAAAACATTCTAAGACAGGAAGGAGGACTCACTATTTCCACAATTTAGGGATTCTTTGCATCTTACCATTTTAAGAGGTTTTTAAAGCATTTAGTACTTTGCATATTCCATAAAATCTTTTTTCTATCAGGACCTAGAATACTTTGGTGCTAAATTACCTTAGGGCCATTTGCTGCAGTGAACTGCCACTGGGAAGGGACATCATAAGATCAGAGATGGTCTGAAGTAAACGATGAAATGTATGTGGCAAAGGATGAGCAGCTTCACCTGCAATCACTATATCAGAGAGTGGGTGCTCACATACTCTGGTGTCCTTCTCCTAAAATAGAAATTGCAAACAAGTTAATCAGTTTGTATGGTGGAATGAAATTTCTTTTTCAAAAATGTTATATAGATTTAAAGCATATCTCATAAGTACAGTAAGTAAAGTTTTCTAATTGTATTTATAGTATTTCTAGGAAAAGCTGATAAGGAAAATTACAAGTAAAATTATCAAACAAATGAATACCACACACACACACACACACACACACACACATACATATCAATTCCAGTATACTTACATATCATTAGCAGAATGAATCCATATGTGAATGCATGTATTGGTATGTGTATATTTTTCCATGTACATCTGTTTTGTGTATATGTTTATATATTAAAAATGTATGTTTAGAAGTTGGGGTACCCCTAGGCCATATGACATTTTCATGTGCACTAGACAAAAAGCTCCTTGCTTTGAGCTGATGGATCAACTCAGAAAGAGAACACTGGAGTTGGACTGCATTTCCTATTCATATGCTCAGTCAAAAGGCTCTTCTAATAATATTTAAGGAGTAATGTTTATAATGGAAAACTAAGTACTTTAAACTCACAAAGACAGGAATTTCTTAAGAAACTGATTAAAGCTGACTGATGAATTATCACTGTCTCACAGAGCACTAAACAGAGATGTTTTAAAGTAGGAGTCTTACAAAACAGTTATAGGAAATCAGCAGGCAATACCAGAGTCTAGGGTGGGGCCAAAGCAGGAGGCAGGCACTAAGCACAGAGCTTTCCAACTCATATCAGTTGTTCTTGTGAGGGAACGCCTGCCTAGAGCCAGATCACTGTAACTGAGGGTGTCCATAGGCTCATAACGTATTTTTCCAAGGCCAAAATTAAAAGCAAGTTTACCAGCTAACTAGTATAGAAGAAAGAAATCTTTTTAAAATGCTGGCTTAAAAACATATGTAAGTGAAAAATGTCTGAGAGGGGCTGAAGAGTTTTTGCAGTGGTTAGGAGCACTGGCTGCTCTTGCAGAGGACCTGGGTTTGGTACCAGAAACCACAAGGCAGCTCACAACCACTTGTAAGCCCAGCTCCTGGGGATATGATACCCTCTTCTGGCATCTGTAGGCACCTGCACACAGGTGGTACACATACATACACTCAGGCACATACACATGCACATAAAATAAATCATAAAAACCCCCCAAAATAATCAGTGTACAAATTGATTATTGTAACAACATGAAATCCTGAAAGCATGAGCTTGGATAGCCATCACAGCAAGGTACTAAAGATGTCAACTTTGGTACAAAGTGAAAGTATATTCTTAAAAATCTTTTAAGATCACTTCATATCCTCTAAAAATAGTTATCTTTATGCACTAGAATAAAGAATTTTAAAATAACAGTTATTTTTATGTGGCTGGAGAGATGACTCAGCAGTTAAGAGCACTGGCTGCTCTTGAAAAAGACCAAAGTTCAATTCCCAACACCTATATGGCAGCTAACAACCATCTGTAACTTCAGTTCCAGGGATCCAACACCCTTTTCTGTCCTCTGCAGGCAATGTATGCTCATAGTATACTTACATACAAGCAAGCTAAACATTCAAACATGTAAAACAAAAATAAATAAAAACAAAGTTTTTAAAATATCTGTGAGCTGGAACTTACTGATGAACTACTTTTTTCCTGTTTTTAAAAAATATTTATTATTTTTATGTGCATGAATGTATTGCCTTCATGTAGGTAAGTGCACCTGTGTTGTGCAATGCCCACGGAGGACAAAAGAGGCCATTGGATCCGCTGGGACTGGAGTTATAGACAGTTGTTAGCTGCCATGTGGGTGTTGGGATTTGAACATGGGTCTTCTATAAGAACAACCAGTGTTCTTAACCACTGAGCCATCTCTCCAGTAGATCTTGATTTTTTTTTTTCCTTAGAGATTTTGAACAAAATTGTGAGCATTTAGGAGAAAATTTCCACTCAATGATAAAAAAATGGTCATGTTTAAATTCTGACAGGTCTATTGAAGTACCTTAAAAACTATGACCATTTCTAGTAAAACTAGTTCTAAAGCAATTCACATTTCTAGAACTCACACCAACAGCTCAGTCTTTGTTCAAGGTATTTCTTCATTTGAGGAATCTTGTACACAGCACAGCCAAAGTCTATTCTGGGGCAGCTGCTAAGTGTAATGTGCTTCATGTCAGAAGTAATTTCTCCCATCTTTGTGTTTCCATTAAGTATTTCTATTAAAGCTTTTATTTTTGCCATATGACTAAATAATATTAGTTCATTAAAAACCCTTTTGTAAAAGTCATTATTTAATTATTTCTAATAAATTTGCACACAGTATCTAACACATTTATTCTATTGAGTAGGTAATACACATCTTAAAATATTCAAAGCTGCAAAGAATACCATAAAAAGTCACCCTATCCCAATATCCCCAGCCACCTATGTGATCTCTCCACTGACAACTCTTATCACTGTAGACCATAATCTCAGATGGTTTATAATGTTCATCTACACAAACGGCAGGATTCTATGCATATTATTCTCTATTTTTTCCCCACAATTGACAATTTATCTCAGAGATCATAAATAACTAACTATGTGTACAATATATAATATCGTGCTGAACAGTATTCTCATGAATAGAAAAATCTATAGCTCATTCATCAGTCTCTTTTAAGAACAATCCATGTGGGGCTGGAGAGATGGTTCTGTGGTTAAGAGCACTGGTTGCTCTTGCAGAGGACCTGGGTTTGATTCCTAGCACCCACATGGCAGCTAACAACCATCTGTAACTCTAGTTCCAGGGGAGCTGATGCCCTCTTCTAACATCTGCAGGCACTGTACAACATGGGTACACTTACATGCATGCACGCATGCAATATACTCATATACATAAAATAAAATATAAATGGTATTTTTTAAAAAAAGAACAGTCTGTTTGTCTTCAGTCTTTTGTTTTTATAAAAAGCTCTTTAATGAATCACGTATTTACATAATAGGAGAAACTCAAGGAGTAGAATCACTGAATTTTTGTTTTCTTTTGAGACAGAGTCTCACTCTGTAGCTCTGGATGGCCTGGAACTCACAATGTAGACCAAGCTAGCCTCAAGCAGATCTACCTTCTCTGTCTCCTGAGTACTGATATTAAGGGCATGCACTACCATGCCTGCCAAGTGAATAATTTTTTTAAAAAATTTGTTTTTCATTGAATTTTTGTGTATTATATACAGAATATCTCAAAGAATGTTAACCATCTTTATATCCCTGTCCCCACTGGTATGCTCCCACAGCCCCCTCCCCCCCACTGGAACCCATATACTCTGTCATCCATATTAAGGCCCAATATGTCAAGTCAGTGTTCTCAGATGTTCCCCTGCACAAGTCTATCCACTGAGGTCTTGTCAGCCTATCTAGAGTCTCTTGTTTTAATTTTTAATGTGAGTTTATACAGGTTTGTCAAATTGTTCTCGAAGAGGTTGTTAGTGCACAGCAAATATGGGTGCACTTGTTTCTCCATCTGTTGCTCATCAAAGTTTTTGAACTATACCAATGACCTAAGCAAAACTTGGACATACTTTGGCCTTTTTCTTTATATGTCTATTTAATAAGAATATTCTAGTTGAGTTCTGATCTATATTATGTCCTTCTAAAGAACACTGTGTTTTAATACTAAGGAAGAGAACAGCCCATCTGTATCTGTAAGGCATGGCATTTAACGTGGCTAGACTGCAGTTACTTCAGTTTTGCTTCTGACTTTGGGCACTGTCTTTCTTTCTAAGGTATGTCCAATATTCTTCTGCCATGTCAGGAGTGTTCACCATATTCTTCCCACCTGTTGCTAGCCTAGCATGTCAGTCTTCCCAGTTCTTGATCCCCAGCTAACAATGATGCTGTTTTATTGTCATATTGCAGCAATATAGATCTCCTGTTTGATTGTTTTATGTTATGACAATGCCATTCAATGAAAAAAAACCAGACATGTCAGCATCTTTGCTGGACAGAAAACTTTCACTAAGTATGATTAATACTTTGCTCAAAGTATGAAGTATTATTGTTTGTTTAGGTCAAATAATCTATGGATGATTTCCTGTAAATTATTACACTATAATACCTCAAAGTATACTACTTGGTTTCTATAAAAATATGGATGAAAGGCCATACACTCATGCACATAAGGGCAGCGCTAATTGGACTCAGGGTTAGCAACAAGAACAAGAAGGACATGAGGTTGAGAGGAAGATGGAGGGGCACCAGAGGAAGCTGGAGTGAAGTGGTAGTAGATGCATATGATCAGTATACATTGTATACATGTACACAACTTTCAAAGAATAAAAATATAAAAAGAGAAAAAATGAAAAGAGAAAGAACAAAAAATCTCACTTGTTCTGCATTTTCTTTATTTGTTTTATTTTCTTCATCTTCTTCTTCCTCTGGCTCTACTGGAGCAGGAGTTAGTGATGCCACAAAATGCCAGAGAATATCATGCAGAGAAGTTGTTTGGATGACATTACATAGAAGCCAGTTGAATGCCTGAAGAAATGGTCAAAAGAATCCAATGTAAAAAGAAAATATGAGTTGAAAGATATAGGAGCTTTCTTACTTAGAATAAAATATTTCCTTGAATTAGATGATTCAGGGAGAGATGCTAGTAAAGCTGACCTTTCTAGTTATAATTTAAAAAAGCAATAGGGAAAATAATATTTATAAAATACAATAATTCTTTTTAAAAATATTTTATTATCTTTATTTTATGTGTATGAGTGCATTGCCTGCATGTAAGTAAGTGCACCTGTGTAGTGCAATGCCTGTGGAGGTCAGAAGAGGGTGTCAGATCCCCTGGAATTGGAGTTACAACAGTGGTTAGCTGCAATGTGGGTGCTGGGAATTGAACCTGGGTCTTCTGACAGAGCAGTTAGTGCTCTTAACCCACCGAGCCATCTCTCCAGCCTGAAAATTCTTAATGTAAATTTACTCAAGCACATTGTTTTCTAACCTGCATTTAAAACTAACATGTTTCCCATGTTCTACACTATTACTTACCTAAATAACTTAAATAATTTCCATCAATGAAGTGACAAATTATCACATTCATAGTAAAGAATAAAAATTTACTACATATAGGTATGAGATACATAGAAGCCTATCATTCCAGCTTCTAGATAAGCTGTTATTGGCTAAATTTATGAATCAAAAGCCTATTCATTTTCTTTGCATGAATATTAGATCACTTAATTTT
>NW_008358662.1:1178594-1191860 GCF_000622305.1 Nannospalax galili | reverse complement strand
TGGTTTTAATTTGGATACAATTTAAAAAGGCATCATTAAATAGAATTATCATGCATTTGAATAATACATAAATCATAACTTTATTATTAATATAATCATACCTCCATAGCAAATACTCGACAAGCAGATTTCCTTAAGGCCTGTTTCATTGCTATTTCAAGACCTTCTAGATCATGATGCTGTATAACAAAAGCTAAAACTGGCCACTGGAAATTTCGTTCTCCTTTGGAAAGAGAGCTGTGGGCTGAGATTAGCCTGGAAAGCTCAGGTGATGGATGTCTCAAGAGGGAAGACCCAACTTCTTAAAAAAAAAAAAATTAGTGATTTTCATAAATATCACATGATTAATAGATTAATATATTTAATATTGAAAATGTCTAGCTTATTCAGTTTAAAGCCTTTTGTTTTTGCATATGAAACAAAGAAATATTTCAACTTATAGTGAAAAACAAACCAAGATTCAGATTGATTAAATATCTTACTTTCTTAGAGTTACACAGATATTATTGTTGAATAGGTAGGTTTTAAATAAAGGGCTAAATCCAAAGGTCATACTTTTTAAAACATTTTGATAAGAGCTAAGTGATTTTTATATATCATCTTTATCATTTTCTAAAAAACTGATTAATAACAAAAATGTCTGTGATGGTTACTTTTAGATGTCAACTTGACATTATCTAGAGTCACTGGGGAAGGGAGTCTCAATGAAGAATTGTCTAGATTAGGTTGGGAGGTGGGCATGCCTTTGAGGGACTTTCTTAATTGAGTTAACTGAGGTGGAAAGATCCACCCTGAAAGTGGGCAGCATTGTTTTCATGGGCTGGGCTCCGGACTGAATGAAAAGGAGAAAGCAAACTGAGCAGTCCTATGCAATGGGGATGCAATGTAATTAGCTGAATTGTGAGCCAAATAAATCTTTTCTCCCTTAAGTTGTTTTTGTCAAGGCATTTTCATTACAGTAAAAGGAAATGAAACTAAGGAAGTGTCTCAATATAAACACTAAATACTTGTTGAATGAATCTACAAATTGTTGAATAGTGCTCAACAGTATTTTTCTTGGTGACTTTAAATATTAACACATATAAATTAGTGTGGTTCCTTGCTCCTGCAATCCAAGGGGAGGAGGGAGGCTTAGAAAGTTGAGGCAAGAAAGCTAAAGTTTGAGGCAAGCCTGAACAATATAGGGAGAGTGTCTCAAAAACAAAAAATAAAAAAGAAATAAACATTGATTGCAATTAGATTAGGTTATGTAACTCAAAAAAAAAAAAAAAAAACCCACCAAAAATACTAAGCCAGGCATGACGGTGCATGTCTTTAACCACAGCACTCTAGAGGCAGAGGCAGGCTAGATCTCTGTGAGATCGAGGCCAGCCTGGTCTACATATGGAGTTCGAGGCCAGCTGAGGATATAGGGAGACCCTGTCTCAAAAAAAAAAAAGTAAAAAACAAACAAATCCCCTGAATTATTCATACTGCCCAATTTTTATATCTACTTAGAGCAATGGTAGCTGTAAGACATAAGCTTGTGGGTGGTGAGAAGTAATAGTGATGTGTAAGCTAATGGGCCTGCTGGTTCTTGAAACTTAGTGGAGGAAAGACTATTAGCAATACTTACTTAGATACCTAACAAGTAACATTGAATAGGTCAGTTTATTGACTAAACACTGACTGATTGACTTATTATTCTTACTAAAAGAAGTTTATTGACTAAACACTGATGCTCTTCTCATTGGGACACAGTTTTATCTGTGTCAGGTAAAAAACAAGGTTCTTGTTATTTTTGGCAGCCTGACCTCAATCACCTTTTTATCTTAATACTTACCAGTGTCTCCACTGTTAACTCTTCTTCTAGGGATGGCTTTAACACGAGCAGGTAAAATGGAATGTTGTTTATCATACTCAGAAGCAACAACTGAGTATGACCTTTGGAAGACGGTTCTCTTGGCCAAATCAGTATCAGTTATGGGACTAGTTTCCAAACTACAGACAGAACAAGAACACAAGTAAGAACTTAGGAGAAAAAGTAAACGACATGAAACAATATGCATTTTATAATAGCGAGTCATTATTGGAATATAAATTTCACATGGGGAAACAAATTCAAAGCTAACTTAATAATCCATTTAAAATGAATGTGATCTTTTCCAACAAAATATTCTGATTGATCTTGGAACTGTATCTTAAAACTTGTGAATTTCTTGCCGGGCGTGGTGGCGCACGCCTTTAATCCCAGCACTCTGGAGGCAGAGGCAGGCGGAGCTCTGTTCAAGGCCAGCCTTGAGTTCCAGGACAGCTGGGGCTACAGGAAGACTCTGTCTCAAAAAGACCAAAAACAAAAAAAAAAAAACAAACTTGTGAATTTCTTGCCGGGCGTGGTGGTGCACGCCTTTAATCCCAGCACTCTGGAGGCAGAGGCAGGCGGAGATCTGTTATAGGGCAGCCCTGCGTTCCCGGACAGCTGGGGCTACAGGAAGACTCTGTCTCAAAAAGACCAAAAATAAAAAACAAACTTGTGAATTTCTTGCCGGGCGTGGTGGTGCACGCCTTTAATCCCAGCACTCTGGAGGCAGAGGCAGGCGGAGCTCTGTTCAAAGGCAGCCTTGAGTTCCAGGACAGCTGGGGCTACAGGAAGACTCTGTCTCAAAAAGACCAAAAACAAAAAACAAACTTGTGAATTTCTTAATTCCCTTGCTTTTTAAGTGAAAAAGAAGAAAAGGTACAAAATGTTCTAATTTCTTTTTAGAATCAAAAGCACTAGGATGAAATTCAAAGTGTAAAGATATTCAGGAAAAACAGGAAGGCATAATCCTAAATACAACAACTAGAAAATAAAATGGGTACATTCCTAAATAAAGAATCCTAACAGAAAAGAAAGTGAAGCATTCTTTTTTCCTTTGGATACCTGAGCATATTATTAAGTTTCTCACGCTTGTAAAAAAGTGCTGCCTAAAGCTCACACGTCTATAAGTATAATAGAGGAAATTGACTTTTGTCATTATACTTACATTCTATGTAAGAACTTGATTTTCATCATTAAAACATTGAAAAGATAACTGAGATAGCTGGATAATTTCCTTTACTGAGGCTTTTATGGAAAAGCAAAATACTTTACATTTCTGATTTCAAGTCATTCCCTTTCTGTTTTTTAAATTTTTTTTTTCCTTGTCCCTTCACTTCAAATTGGAAATTTTTCCTCACCAAGGGTGTGGAAGTTGTTTCATTTCATTATGCAAGCCGGGTGTAAAATCTTAGGCTCCCTGTAAATCTTACGTACTTTCTAAGGTGGCTAACTCCTTGATTTACACCCTTTGGAGACGACGCACACTCTTGTTTCGGGTACAACTGTTGTACAAAAACAGAATGCTGTAAAGATGTCTGGATGTCAATTTGGGCTTTTTGGGTTAAGAGTGAGTAGCCATTAACATAATTCATTATTTACATATATATATGTTACTTATATAATCATTATTTGTTCTGTTCCTCCCACCTTTTCTTTCCTTCTTTTCAAACTGGCTCTCATTGTAGCTCAGGCTAGGCTTGAATGCACTATGCAATGGAGAAGGACCATGAATTTTTGCTTCTCCAACTTCCATCTCCCAAGTTCTGGGATTACAGGCATGTGCTACCACATCTGGTCATGTTCACTTTTCATGGGCTATTTTATTAAAATTTTCACTTCACAATTTAAAAAAGATGATTTGTTCTAATAAAAATGATAATGCTCATGAAAAAATTCAAGCAACACAAGAAAGATAAGTGTAAAATGAAGGAAGGATGCCCATTTGGGCCACAAAATTTCTTGTAGGGGCTGTTTTGAGCAATCTTGCCTTTTAAACACTAGGATGTCAGCCAAACTAACTCAGTTAGAGAAAACAAAAAATGATATTAGGTAAAACTTCTAAGGCAACTCTTCTTTTGGATTTTCAGATACTTTTTTCCATTCAAAGTCATGATACCACGTCTGAATCCTGCCTAGCTTTCCTTTTGCAAGGTGACTTGTTTTCCTTGCTCAAATGCTTGAAAAATTCCTATATTTTTTGTTGATTTTCAGGGTTTCAGTAATTAATATTTCTTACTTATAAAAGATTCCTACTCTAATTTACTACTGTTTTATTTTTGACTTTTTTCTCATTATGAATATTGTAAAATTTCCCTTTATATCTGTAATTTAACTACTGCTCTACACATTTTAAATTAATTTCTTAGTTTTATAACTGTTGATTTAGTGCTTGGTCTGTTCTTTTAGCTCCATAATTTATCTTTACTTCACTCTGTTTTTTATCTAATTTGAGCTTTTGTTATTAAAATTACACCATAATCATCTTTTTCTACCATAGAGTACTAACAGGAATTTCCTTCTTTTCTAAGATGAATTTTCTTTTAGACTGGGTTTTTCCATCAGTAATTTTCATTCTATTAATGCTTCAGAGGGCAGCTCTACTTAGTTTCCCAGCTTTCTGTGGTAATGTACTGTGGATTTCCTTGAACTTTTTTTTCCAACCATACTTGTTACCTGTTTTAATCTTTTCCCAGAGGTAATCTGAGATTTTATTTAATACTGTAAAGCAGAGATTATTCTGTGGTAGCATCCTTGAAGACCTATCAGCAAGCAGCTTGCGATTGTAGAGATGGCAGATACTAGGATTTTAACACTGGAAGAGACTACTTGACCTTTGCCTATTATACGCTTTTCCTTTCTACTTTTCGCTAACCTGGAAGATTATTTAGCTTCTCAGTATTGTCTTCCTCTCATGGCCAGTACTTTTGGAAATTTGTGGCAACTTGCATAAAGCTGGCGACTATTTAGTCTTGAATTTTCTTAAAATTTTTATTGAATTTTTGTGTATTTCATAAAGAAAATCATCTTTATATCCCCTTCCCTTTTGGCACCCTCCCATACCACCCCCACACTGAAGTTCATACATTTTATCATTTGTGTTAAGCCCTATTATGTAAGGCCTCCAGATGTCCCTCAGTACAAGTTCATCCACTGAGGTCTAGTATCTAGAGTCCCTCCCTTCAAGAAGATCAGCTCTTCCTCACCCAGCAGTAATCAAATGCCAATAATTCTTCAACTAAGATTGGGGCCTGCTGTTCATTTTCACAGTTCTGTGCTGGGTTTTTGTCTGATTGAGTTTGCATGGGTGTTATGCATGCTGACATCATTGCTGTAAGTTCATATGAGAAGAGTCCCAGGAGCCTTTAGGACTATTTCTGTATTGTTATATACTTTCTCCCTGGCTCTTACAATCTTTCCACCTCCTCTTCCCCAATGGTCTCTGAGCCCTGGGTGGGTGGATTTTAATATAGATCTGTCCAAGGGCCCAGACTGTGTAGACTCTTGTTCTCTGTGTTTTGGCCATTTGTGACCGTTTGCATTCCTGGCCCTGTTTCATGAAGGAGCTTCATTGATGAGAATTAAAAAGATGTGTTAGTATTCTCTTCATCCTTGTTCTATATTCCATGAGCCTTAGGTGTAGAGGTTGCATACTAGATGTGCCACTTAGGCTTGGGCAAGTCACAATCTGTGTGTGACCAGTTGTGGAATTCTGTAATTATCTATGTCTCTTGAGATACATATTTTGCACAGAGTAAGAAATTACATTTTCTAGGGATGTGACAGCCTACTCAAAGGAAGGTTTCTTCTGTCTGGCACTGTTTCTTTTTATGTAGTCTTCAGCTATACTCATGGACTCATGTAGGGATAATGTATGTATAATTTTTCAGTAGATTTTTGGACTAATAATTTCCTCCTTTTTTTTTTTTTAAATATATTAGCTAGTTTCCTTCCATTGAGTGGGCTAATTTTAGTCCAATTAGGTAGCTGTTGATTACTCCCAAGACAAAAATGCCACTACTGCACCAATGTCATTTGCTGTGCTGGTCACTGATGTGATTTTTTAAAGCTTGAAGCTGGGGTTGGACCACTGATTGATCTCCTCCCTTAGCAGCTTGCATAGTACTTTCCAAAGGTATGAGAGCTAGCCTTCATGGGAGGTGGCTTCCAGTCAGTTCCAGTTCCATTGCTCCAAATCCTGTGTCCAGAGTGTGTCCTGTCTTTAGCAATATGGTCTTACCATAGTTCTGGGAGGCAATCAAGGACTGTAGCAATGGCCTGTGTAATTTTGGGAGTCTCTTGGGCTTGTTATATAGTCTTCAGCTATACTCACGGACTCATGTAGGGATATTGTATGTGTAATTTTTCGGTAGGTTTTTGGACTATTATGATTCCCTTTGGGTTTTTATACTAGCTAGGCACTATTTATCTCTCCTCTTTCTCGCTCAGTCTTATCCTCCCTCCCTGCCCTCCCTATTTAAAGTTTCCCCATTTACGGCACTTCTCCCTTGATACTTTCTGTCTGCTATGGTCCCACCTCTCTTGAGCTTCTTCTTCCCCTTTATTCCCATAGTTCCTTGTATAGTCCTCCTTCTCCCCCTTCCATTTAACTACCTCCCCTTTTATACATTTATCCCTTAGTAACAACTGTGTCCTATTCTTCTCTCTTGGGTTCCTTCTTTCCCTTTACCTCCCTGGTTCCCTTCCACTTTCCTGTTTCCTGCAGTTACATTAGGGTATGTAAGGATTTATAGTAATCTTTAATTTTTTTTTTGGTCTTTTTTTAGACAGGGTCTTCCTTTAGCCCCAGCTGGCCTGGAACTCACTATGTAGACCAGGCTGGCCTTGAGCTCACAGAGATCCTCCTTCCTGTGCCTCCTGAGTGCTGGGACTAAAGGCATGTGCCACCATGCCCAGCTATAGTAGTCTTTAATTTTTCTAATAAGAAAAAAAATTTAAACATTGATTGGGTATTTGGGATTGGAAACTCTGCTACAGCTTTATCTCACTAACTCCAGTAAGTTCATACTATATTACTTTAAACCTAGAAGGTAGTAATAGCCCACTGAATCACACTTAGCAGACTAGTCTGAAAATGGTTCCTAGCTCTTTTTTGTTGCTTCCATCTTTAGAGATACTTAGAGACACCTTTAAAGATATAAAAGAAGTATTTTACTCCTTGGAGAAAATTGTCAAAAGCAGCTCCAAAAAACTCTGGCAAGTAATCCACACAGATGACAGGAAAAGCTGCAAGAATTTTTGATGGAAAAATATTTATCTGGATATGTTAGTTCAATTATGCTTTTTAAAAATTTTATTATTTTCATTTTTATGTGTATGAATGTATTGCCTACATGTATGTGAGTGCACCCGTGTCGTCCAATGCTGCAGAGGTCAGAAGAGGCCTTCAGATTCCCCTGGAACTGGAGTTAAGGATAGTTTGTAGCCACCATGTGGGTGCTGGGAATCGAACCCAGGTCATCTGCAAGAGCAGTCAGTGCTCTTAACCGCTGAGCCATCTCTCCAGCCCCCAAATATGTTTTAAAGTATTATTGTAGTTTACTGTTTTAACTACGTGGTATAAAACAGTGAAATATCTTAATCAGTATGTTCTTTCTCTCTTCAGCAGAGAGCTTTCTTTCCAGTGCTATCATACTCAGTTACTTGTGCCTGACATCTTGATTCCATCTTAAATTTACCTTTCTCATTATCCAGTTTCATGACACTGATTTTTTTTCCCTACAAAATATCTCCTTTATTCATCTTTTTTTTCATAATTATTGCCAATGTACACAAATTCCACACATCTAGCTGAAATCTATGACTAAGTTTATCAGCTTCTTAACTGATGCCGTACAGTTCTTGCATTTTTGTCACATTTTTTGTCTCAAAGTTTCAGTGGTGTTCAATTGTCTTGTGCATTGCACATACCTGCCTTTACTTACATTTCAAGAGGCTGGTTGTTTGACACCTACCATAACTAAATGAGAAAGATATTGTCAGCAATGATTCTAGAAGCTTAATTAAGATTTGTGCTCTGTAACATTTCTCCCACGCGTCTATGTGCTGCCTCCAAGTCAACTTTCTCTCCTCTGACTAAATGTGGCACTAAATGATATATATTATCATATAATGTACTTTTATTAATTATATTACTAGTCAATATTTTCTATTCAAATAGTCTGTCTCTTCCATTAAGAACTCTGTTCATATATACATGCTGCTTCAGATCATTCCAATAGTTAGCAGAGCTGACTCAGTGTCTCTCCTGAGATACAAAGTTGTATTAAACAACTTCAGAAACATTCTTTCACAGCTCAAAGTCTTCCACCAAACACTGGTCATTCAAAAGACAGAACTAAAATACCTTGGTGGCATAGACTTCATATTGCTTTCTGGCTCTTCAAATACATTGGGACTTGCATCAGGAGTTACTGATATGTACGGGGCAGGGACAGATGTAGAACGCAGATATCTCATTTCATCCTGGAATAAGTTGTCATCTTGATAGCCCACAAAATTTTCATGATGGTGCCTGCATTAAATCAAACCCAAGAACTTAAGAGTATGATGGTAATATAGATCTTCTCCACTTTCAATCTCTTTAGTAAAAGGCAAAGTAGCACAGGCAAATCTACAAGTAAATGTTTAGTATTAAAATAATCACAGATGTAGACAGGTAGAAATAAAATCTGACATCACTTTGCAGGCACCACAAACATTTACAATCCCAAACTAATCTTTTCTTTTGAGAACATTTCCATCTTCCAGGGCTTGGTGAATGATCATGCTATCTAGGTGCCTAGGCTAGAATATCTGTGCTGGAGCAGGCATCTCAGTCATCTCTAGTCACATGTCTTACACCATTCCCTCTTCTCATTCCCTATCATCACTGCTATGGTGCAGGTTTGTGTCATTTCTTGCACAGACTACTGAAACAGTCAGTCACTTTTTGGGTGGGGTTATATGCACATCAAATTTGAAAATTATAAATGTGAAATGTCCCATTTATTAGGGAGCATCCATTCTCCGGAAAGCCAAAAATATAAGCACATAATTATGTTATTTAGCACAGTTTCCTCCCATGTTTAATAACTGGATTCATTCTTATTTTTTATTACATTTATTTATTGTGTGTGTGTGGAGGGGGGGGCTACATACCACAGTGCATACTGAGATCAAAGGACAACTAGCAGGAGCCGGTTCTCTCCTACCATGGGGTCCTAGGGATTGAACTCAAGTCATGCCAGGCTTGGTGGCAAGCACCTTTACCCACTAAGTCATTTCACCAGTCCAAACTTGATTCATTCTTTTCCAAACTGGAACAAATGTTGCAAACATAAGTGCACATAGTAGTATAACTGAAACTAAAGATATGTTTGCATTTGGCATGCCTGATGATTTCTGCCTGGTCTTGAACATTTCAGTTTCTTTTTTTATCTGCCCAATTTCAATTATAAGTACAAACATTATTGAAAACCACACAATTATGTTTCCAACGGAATGATAGACTGGTAAGTCGTGACAGCAGGCAGTAAGAAGATATCTTCATTTATCAGCCAGTGGAAAAAAGTGGAAAAAAAAAATCTAACTTTGGAATATGAAAGTGTTACCATATGTGTGAAAGTGCAGGCTGCATAATTCAATTCCAGTAAAGAAAAACTTTATCATGAACAGGCATCTCTCCATTTGCAGTTAAGTGAATTTGTCCAATTTCTGTGTTCCCATATTCCACAATGTGATCTTTTCACTGCAAACCAGGTTGCATATTTCCCTGTTTAAAATTCTTCCATCAGTGCCTCTTCTTATAGATAAAATCCAGCCTTGGCATGAGTTATAAGCACCCCATGTTAGCTGGATCAGTGTTTCAAGCAATTCACTTTTCTCCTAGTAGCTAATGCTTTAACAAAGCATAGGATTCTTCAACTGTATAATGAAATTTCATTTCTCTCTACTTTGTCAGAAGTTGCTTCTTTTGCATTACCTGCCTGATGAATTTCTATTTATCAATCCTTTAAGAATCAAGTTTGCATCAGATCCTTTGGCTGTGTTTGCTCAGGACAACTCAAGTACTCCTCACCTTACATTTTGTCAGTTCTATTAATATGCTATACACACCTCAATTAGAGTTCTAAGATGACACTATAAAGATGCTACTAACACATCTGTCCTTCCGTCAGCATGAGTACAGAAGCCAGGATTTTATTATATTCATCTCAGCATCTTTGATAACCAGCTGGTATTTGTTTAAATATGAAAAATAACTTAATAAAAAGACTTCTAAAGGAAACGTTCATTTTGTTCCACTTCATTTTACACTATTAACCGACTAAAGTAACTACTAGAGAATAAAAAAAGTTAAGTCTTATTAAAACATATTTTGTGTTAATAGTAACAATACAAATTGACAAAGTACTCAGTAGCATAAAATGTGTACCCTACTCTCAGTCATGCAGGCCAAGGAAATGGAGAAAGTAAACTCCTGGAGGTTTCTTTACATAGCAAATTGTGGGCTACCTTATATTAATCGATCATTAGAAGCTATAAGTCCAAAGGCAATTAAAAGCAACAGTCTTATTACCTAGCTAACGTCTGTAGATAGAGACAAGGCATTTTTACAGGAAGGTCTTCAGAAATGCCTTCCTTCACAATGGGCAGCTGTGACTGGAATGGCTTTGTAGGATGGTAGCATAAGATGCTTGGTTCTGCTGCACTGCTCAGGGACAGCAGGAAGAGGGCATTGGCTTTGATCACCTGGTGTGCTTCCATGGTGGGCAAGGCACGAGGAGTCTTTACTTGCATTGGTTTTCTTCTAGATTGTTTGACCTGGCAAAGAGAGAAATGAAGCAATTGTTTCCTGCTAATATTTTAAAAAATTAATTTCTTAAGGTACGTATGGTGAATTCTAGTAAAAAAAATCACTGAAAACCTGTAGAATTATTGTAAAACAGCAATAGTGATTATTGAAACTAACAACAATAAACTCAGTAATGGGGAGAAGGGTAAAGGGAGCTTCAGAATAATTCTTTGCTTTGGTTTGTCCCTAGTAGGAATGATCTTAAGTTTCCAAAGTCCCATGATATAATTAGGTATTAAGGAAAAGATAGGAGAAAAAGAGTAGGGAAACAAAAGAGTCAAAAAATAAGTGAAATTTATGTATGTATGTAGAGAAACAGACAATTAATAATAAAGAATGACAATGCAGGGCTGGAGAGATGGCTCAGCGGTTAAGAATACCGGCTGTTCTTACAGAAGACCTGGGTTTGAATCCCAGCACCCACATGGCAGCTAACAACTGTCCGTAATACTGTTTTTGTCTGATTGAGTTGTGATGGGTCTTGTGCATTCTGATGCCATTGTTTCAAGTTCACATGAGCAAGTTCCCAGAGGCCTGAAAACTTCATGTACCAACCCTTACACTTTTTCCACTCCCTCTTTGACAATGGTCCCCGATCCATGGTGGGTGAGGTTTACACTAGGAGTCCTATCCAAAGACAATGCAGGCAATACACACATACACATAAAATAAAATAAAAAATAAATAAAATATAAAAAAAGAATGACAATGCAGACATTGGTAAATAAAGCATGTATACCCAAGGATACAGCTTATTTTAAAATTAAAAACAGTGGACCAGCAAATATTAAATTTGTTCTGTATTTTTGTTATATAAGCTTATTCTTAATATTAACAATATGGAACTAATGTAATATGATTATAAATAGATTCTTAGAAATTATCTCTATATCATTAATATAGCCTGAACGGAATAAAAATACCTTCTCCCTGGCAGCAGCCTGCTTCTCACGGAGGTATTTTTCTCTACAGCGATCACATACAAGATACCAAGTGCTTCCTCCTATTCCACCGTCACCACAGTTCCCAGCCCATCCTCCACAGAAGTGCCCAATGCTATTGTAACCTTGTCCACCAGCATATCGGCCACAACCTTGAAATAAAAATAGTATACATTCAATATTCTGAATGTCTTTAATAGTTTGAGCCTTACTCCTTACATGTCAATGAAAGATCTATCTTTTCAAAGTAAGCAAAATGCTGAAGCAAGTATCTAATTGCTTTAAGGCTAATACCTACATCAGAAAAAAAGCATGCTTGTTCAGAAACCTATCAATTAAATGATGCTCAAAATACTTGCAATACTTTACTTCTAGATAAGCACATTAAGACTAGAGGATATGGGTACTTTTGGATTTGCTTAAGAATGTGGATAAAAATGAACAAGTCTAAATGTTCCTTAAGAATGATATACTCTGGAAATCAAGCATTTGGAAAGCCATGTGTGGAAAGAGAAAAAATAATCATACTTGAAGACAATTTTAGAATATTAATGTATGGAAATATTTACCTAACATATAGTCTTCTAACAAATATTCCATTTAATTCTTATTTTTGAATAGGAATACTAAAATAGAAGATCTAATACTGAGGTGTGTCCTGTGTGTACTTAGACATGCCATTGTTTCTACTGTGTAAGACCTTAATGTCATTCTGTCAGTAACATAGTAAACAGTATTTCAAAATATACTATATTGAAATTAAATAATAAAAAATTTCTTGCCCAGAGTAATATTAGAACTTTTCTATTTGTTTTTTTAAATCTATTAGTGTGCTAATATATTTTTAAATATTAATTTGTAATTATTTAATATAACTAATGCATAGATAGCAAGAAAACATTTTTACAATGAAAAATTCAGCATTTGAAAAGGTCAAACAATCCATCATGTGAAATTGGTTTTTATTTGAAACACACCAGTCTCTAACGATGCTATGGTATTTTAGCACTAGGATAGACAGGCATGGTGGTGTCCTCTCCTTCACTAGAAGGATGCTCTCTGCCTTAGCATGGCTTCTATATTCAAATAACAGGATGTGGATGAACTGGGAGCACTCCTGTGGGCTCTTTTCTGCTTTTGTCTCAGGATAACTTTAAAAAGGATGAGTCAAGACATGGAGGTTACCACATTGCTGATTTTCCAATTGATTCCTCTTGTTGGCTTTGGAGAAAGTCAAACATATCCTTGGCCAATAGCATGTTTACTGGACTATAATTCTGCCTTCTTTGTATTTACCATAGAACCTCTGGGAAAATGTTTATTCAACCAGTCCCCTTAGAACCAAAGGAATTTGTCCCTCATCTTCCTAAGTGCATCCCAGACATCCACTGGCTGAGAGCCAACCTGGCCAGTCACCCTGGAATCCTCAAGAAAGAAGACTTTGAAAGGACAGCAGTGACCATGGCATATACAGCCTACTGCACAGCCCTGTCCCAAGGGTATCAGAAGGACATCTGGGCCCAGTCTCTCATCAACCTCTTCCAGGTCCTGAGACATGACTTGATGCAGTCTTTGGGTTCTGGAATGTCTTCCTGTGTGCATATACATATGTATATATACTATATATGTAT
>NW_008358662.1:1165613-1178539 GCF_000622305.1 Nannospalax galili | reverse complement strand
ATATATATATATATATTTAACATGATGTAAGATTCTATACATTTTGGGTAGTAGTTTCCCTATGCTTTAATATAATTCAGATAGTTCAAACTAAAGTGATCTAGTTCATTAAAATACACAGCATGTTTTATCTAACAGTATTCCTTACCTGGGTGAGCTTGTCTCATGTGATAGGTCACTGGGTATGGATGTGATTCTCCACATAGTTCACAGATGGTGTCTTTCTCAGGTCCTCCTACAGCCAGCTGGGCCATTTCACCAAACAAATTGCCCCTTGGCCGAATTTCTGTCTTTTCTTTTTTCTTTTTTTCCTTTTTGGTCTTCTTATTCTCCTTCTCACACTCTTTCTTTTTAAGAACTGCACAGGAACCTGGACTTGGAAAAATCATATTCTGGGAAGCAGCTTTGATTGTAGCCAAAGATATATCTTCCCAAAAAGCCACTAAATGCTGTAATGTTAAGGGAAGAGGAGACTTAGACTTCATTGTGTGATGCATGGACATTTCAAAAGTGGCTTCAGTTTTTCCATCCTCACATTTTTCATGCAGAGGTGGTTCCTTAAGCATAGATAGCACCTTATTTTTATTGATGCTACCCATCTTAGATATATCTGGTCCATGAGGTGCAATATTAAACATATTCAGAGCAGATGATATTTCCAATGAATGTCTGTTTTTTAATTTGATTTCCTTTTCCTCTGTGGGCTGCTGGGTATTCAAACTACTTCTTATAGGAGCATGTTCTTTGGAAAGTTCAGGGTTAAATTTCAGGAAAGAAGAACAAGCCATGGCATCATGTACTATGCCTTCGTGCCACAGGAATGAGGCAAAGACAGCTCTGGCACACTCAGCCACTGATGGAGACATGGCTTGCTTGGCTGGCTCTAAAGGTTTGGATCCATCTCCCTTGAAAAGGAAATTAGATTTTTCTTTTTTGGGCCTGGTGTGTCTATTAGCACATTTTCGACTTATTTTGGGTGATGCTCTCATTTCCTGCTCATCTTTCAGTGGTGCTTTTCCTATGCTGAAGTGAACTTTATTTGAACTTTCATCCATGCTCTTAAATTCACTGCTTTCATCACAAGTGCTATCAGTGACACTATTAGTTTTTAAAGTACTTGAAGTACAAACTTCAACTACCTCACTGTGAAGGTTTTCCTGTACCACATGGGGAGAAGGGGCTCTATTTTCAGATCCAGGGGAGTCTTTAGAATCCTTTGGTACTGGTTTTGGTTTTGGTGACGTGGATCGCCCTCTTAATGGTTCTGTGAGGGGCATTTTCTTTTTACGGAGGGTATCTGGATCAAGTGTATATGAATCTGACTTGGAACGTTCCCGAGGAGGATCAAGTTTTGTCTTAGCAGGAGCTGTGCTCTTCTGAGGTAGATTTTTATCTTGTGGTGAGGAAGAACGTGGAGAACTAGCACCAGATGGGCTAGACCTGTTAGCGGGGAGAGTCTTTGGCTTAGGAGATGATGACCGAGAGCCTGGTCCTGGAGATTCAGCTCTGAAGCTAGAAGACATCCTCCCATCAGACTTCAGTGTCTGCAAGGTGTTATGGTTGGGGGACAGTGACCTACTATGGGAATCTGACCTCAACTTTGCAGCATCTGATTTTAATATGAGGGATTCACTGGCAGATAAACCCTCTGTTCCCCTTGGCTTCTTCTGGTCAGCAGTAGTCCGGCTCATGCGCCCATCAGGTTTAAGTGATCTGCTGTGCTTAGAGGATAGCTCTGATTTTCCTGATGTAGACAGTGGTCTTGAAGATGTTGAGATATTTCCCCGATCACCTGTATGGTCCATTTTATAGTGAAACTGGTTAATAAATTGCAATTTAATGACAACTTAGCTGCTAAATACTAAAATTAAAAAAAAACACAAAATTTACATTGCTTGCCATATTAATAAAAAGTTAAGAATAAAAGAAAAAAGGGAAAATACCCATACAATTTCTACTACATCAGTACATAACCATTACTACTATGCATGTGTACAGATGCAAAGCAGATCGAACAGAGTACATATACACCACTGTGAATTATTAGTGATAAATAATCCTTGTAAAACTAATAGAATTTAAATTCAGCAAGGGACTAGAACAACTTTTTTCTTGGACTAAGAAATCATGAAAACATACATATTTTCCATATGAAATAATCAAGCTAAAATCTTCAATAGTGCAAAACCTAGCATAAATAATAAAACTTAATTTATATAATTATTGTATTGAACTGTACAAGCAAATACAATTAGACGAGTGAAGAACTCTTTAGGGGACATTTTATTTTAATGTGATAAGAATGACATAATAAAACATAAAAATCCTAGGGCCATTATTATTTGTATGTAATTCAGGCAATTTATTATTTAGAAATAGAAAGTATTTTAAAATAGCAGTAAAATTAGTTGATTAGAACTCAGAGATTAAGGCTCACATAGACAAGAGAAACAGGATCTGCACAATGAGTAGCACAAGTCTTATTTGGGCTCTCAAACTCTGGAGAGTGACAGAAAAAGAAAAAAAGTCTCTTTCTAAAGCAAAGCACTAGATAACTCTACACGGATACCATTTGGTTCTGGCTGTCCCTTAGCTCTTTCCAGCTATATTAGGCTTTCTTTTGAAGCTCTGTCTCTAGCTATGGTTGGATTATTGCTTTTGATCTAAGAGCCATACATAATTATCCCCTTTATCATTATACTTATTTTAGAAGCTGCATAATATATAATGAAGAATTGAGACAAATAAGCAGTACAACTCATATCTGGCACTTCTCTTTCAAAAAAATTATTTTTAACTGAGTTGTCTAGTTCATAGGAAAGGACAACTTATTTTAGGATTCCTAATTTAATGAGAAGGCATTCTGACAAAGATTAGCTACTGGCTGCTTCAGCTGTGTCCTAAGAGCTGACCTTCATGAAATAGTGAAAACATTTATCCTAGAGTATATGAATTCACAATGTTGGGATTTTACCAAAGTGGCTGAACAACAGTATCTGTTAAACACTGGGAGCATTACTGGTCATAGGTGTGCACATGTGTTATATTGAGAAGGTTAGAAATCACAGGTTCTATCCCTCTAATAAAAGTGAGTATTTTCTTAGGATGTATGAAGTGACAACAGTTAAATATCTGTTGGAATTGAAGTCATAAGTAATGGAAGAGTGTTTCTTCTTGAGATGCTTCTCTCAAACCATAAGTAAATCCTTCTGAAAAGCATTTTAAAGTGTTTTAAAAATATTTTTTCAAGCTGGGCGTGGTGGCGCACGCCTGTAGTCCCAGCACTTGGGAGGCAGAGGCAGGCGGATTTCTGTGAAGCTAAAGGCCAGCCTGGTCTACATAGTGAGTTCTATGACAGCTGGGGCTACAGGGAGACCCTGCTTCAAAAAGACCAAAAAAAAATTTTTTTTTCAAAAGAATCACATATGAGGTAAGCCCATCATCTTTTTTTTTTTTTTTTTAAACAGTATCTAGCTATGTATCTGGTGTAGAACTTGCTATGTATATCAGGCTGGCCTCAGACCCACAAAGATCCACCTGCTTCTGCCTCCCAAGTGCTAGAACTGGAGGTGCGCATGACCATGCCTGGCTCATAAGCTCATTTTTATTTTCTTCATATGGCTTTCAAAAGTTCTACAGGATGCATTTTTAACTAAAATTCTTTACTAAATTATTACTAATTTTTTTACTAAATTGCAAAAAATTATCACTGGATGCTCCCAAGTAATAAGAATAAACAAATACTGTATCAAAAACCTTTAGATCACACATAATACTTTCACATACAGAACTTTTTTGTTTTAAATGATTATATTTACAAAAAATTCTAAGCTCAAGTCTTAAAGAAAGAACATGCTAGAAACTTTCTGTAGTCAAATTAAATGCTACTGAACACATTAAATATTAAGGATTTATTCATTAAGTCACCAATATGATTTTTTTTCTTACCCAAATAATAATCAGGTTATATGATATCATATTAGAATATACCAGAAATACTACAATGTAATAACACAATATATAAAAATATGTAGTATATACCAGGTTACTGATACATATACTACATAATATATACATCTGGTTATATAATCCTATTTACTGTACTTTGTATTTACTAATTATATATTTGCTTTCTTTTTATTAAAATTTTCATTACATTTATTTGTGTGTATATGTATATATGTGTATTCATGCATGTGGAGATCAGAGGACAACTTGCAGGGGCTGGTTCTCTCCTCCTGCCATGTATGCTCAGGGATCAAACTCGGATTGTCAGGCTTGACAGCACGTACCTCTAACCAGTGAGATATCTTGCTAGCCCTGTATGTTTACTTTCTAATAGCATTATTATTAATTGTACAAAAGAGAAATATAAAACTTTTATTACTTTTAACTAGAAAGAAAATGAGTAATTTCTTGGAAAACTTAATATATTAACCACTGCTGTAAAGCTTTAAAAAACTCTTAAATACACACTTTAAAAACTTTAAATATTACTTCAAGGCAAAAATATCTGAGAAAGCATTTGCAGTATTCTAAAGGACCATACACACATTTAAAAATTTTCTAATAATGTGGCAATCATCAATCATTTAATAGTCCTAAATTTAAAATATTAAGCAAATTAAGTCACTATGAAAATACTAAAAGGAAGTTTTATGATCGATAGAACAGGGTTGGTATTTGTGTATGTGCACGTGAATGTACATCTGTGTGTGTTCATACATGTGTTTGTGTTATTTCCTGTTAACCAAGTTAAAATAAAAAAGCTTTTAACTTGATTTTCAAAATATTTCTCATAAAATCTTAAATGGTAAATGACTTTTATGTTACATATAGTAAAACAAGTTTGAGATTAAGATCTTACATAAAATACTGTATTTATAAAGATCACCATGTACTATGCCTTACACATATCATCTTATTCTGATAATAATGATTTTTTAAAGTCTTAAAATTCAACATTTCTTTCTATATACCTATTTTATTTTTAAGATCTCATAAATCTTTAAAAGTAAAAAAAAATATTTTAACCCACAGATATGATAACCATGCATAGGAGTTAGGGTAATTTATATTATAATATGAATAAGTATATCATAAATTACATCAAAACATAAAATTCTAAATAAAATGATAAACTTTAATTTTAAAAAATGGAATGGGATGAATGACTGAGATGAAATGAAACTATCCGAACACTTGTTCCATTCATTAAGAACTGCCCATTCATGGATGCAAGTATACCCACCCTTCAGTTTGTGAGACAGAGATGAGAGAGCAGAGGCAGGCCCAGCTACACCAAAATTTTTGTAAATGCGCTCACGAGAAGCAAGGTTGCGAGATGGAGAGTCTACAGTGGAAAACATTGGCAAAGAAGCAGCACAGATTCAATGGGGGGAAAAAAAAAACTTAGCAAAGGACACAGGCAAAACTAAAGCATTTCCAATAGCATGCAATTATAAACTGTTACTTACAATGGTTTATATTCTGCTGAACTTTTTCAAAAGGTTTATATGAAATTAAAATTACAAAACAAAAGTCAAATGAATGAATTTAGATTAATTATATGTACTAGTATGTCCACATTTGTTAACCTGAGACTTAGTAACTCAGATATGATAAATCAAATTTGAACATTTCTAATTAGACTAATATTTCTTTAGCTCAGTTTTTGTGCATACTTATTAATAAAAGCTTATAGGTAAGTTATTATCTATATATGAATAATGGTAGAAGAGAAAGAAATGTTATTTGCATTTACTGTCTCCTTTCCGAATGGACTCATTATTATAACTTAAAAATGTATTTCAGGATGGCCTCAAGTCGACATTTGTATTTATCTACTTTTCTTATAACTAATCCCAATATTTCAGTGTTTGTTTTAGAGAACCTATATCCGAAGTACTAAATTCTCTTGGTGAAAAGTCTCACAACACAAATAAAGCAGAGAAAAAAATTTTTTTTATGTGTATGAGTGTATTGCCTGCATGTATGTAAGTGCACCCATATATGCAGTGCCAGAGGAGGACAGAAGAGGGTGTCAGATCCCTGAAACTGGTTGTTAGCCACCATGTGGGTACAGGGATTTAAACCTGGGTCTTCTGCAAGAACAACCAACCTGCGCTCTTAATTGCTTAGCCTTCTCTCCAGTCCCAAAGCAAAGAAAAAAAAAAAATTTTTTTTTTTTTTGGTCTTTTTGAGACAGGGTCTCCCTGTAGCTCCAGCTGGCCTTGAACTCACAGAGATCCGCCTGCCTCAGCCTCCCAAGTGCTGGGATTAAAGGCATATGCTACCACGCCTGGCTAATGTTAATGATTTGTCATACAGAAAATGAAGTACTTAATATTAAATAATTAATAGAAACTTTAAAGCACAGTTTTATAAAAGCAGTAAGCAAAAAACTATCTGAATTTGCCAAGTAAGTAAATAAATAAACCAAACAAAACTAGTATTTTCTTTCAACCATGGAAGTTAATCAATACCCCCCCCAACTTAGGTAATGATACTTTTTTGTCTTTTTGAGACAGGGTCTCTCTATAGCCCCAGCTGGACTGGAACTCACTATGTAGACCAGGCTGGCCTTGAACTCATAGGATCTGCCTGCCTCTGCCTCTGGAGTGCTGGGATTAAAGGTGTGTGCCACCATACCCAGCCTGAGACATTTTTTTTTTAACATTATTGAAATGAAAACCTAGTGCGTTGGGGACATGGCTCAGTGGACAAAGTGTTTACTGTGCAAGCATGAGGACCTGAGCTTGGTTCCCTACCACCTACATAAAAGTTGGGTGTGGGTGTACGCACGTGTAACCCCAGCTCTGGGAAGATGGAGACAGAAGGATCCTAGGGATTCACTGACCTAAATGAAAACACAAGCTCCAAGATCAGTGAAACCCCATCTCTAAAAATAGGGTAAAGAGCAATAGAGGAAGACACCTTTTGGGAAGCTTTTGACTTCACACATAATTGTGCATTTGTACCCATGCACATATGTGCACACACACACACACAAACAAAATAATCTACATATATACTTCTAGAATATTAGGAATACTATTTTTGAATGCTTCATTTTAATGGACAATTAAAAAATATTTTATTATTTTTATTTTATGGGTATGAGTGTATTGCCTGCATGTGTGCAAGTGTACCCATGTCATGCAATGCTCGTAGAGGTCAGAAGAGGGTGTTGGATCCCCTGGAACTGGGGTTATAGAAGGTTGTTAGCTGCCATGTGAGTGCTGGGAATTGAATCCAGGTCCTCTGCAAAAGCAGCTAGTGCTCTTAACCGCTGAGCCATCTTTCCAGCCCATTTAATGGACAATTTTAAAGATATATGACTTACAATTTGAAAACAACTCAATGTAACATAGGTACTGAAGGTAAAATGATGAAAGCAACAATAAAAAAATTTCTCACTCTTATAGCACTTATATTTGTATGAAAGAAGAGACAGAATGAATACTTCTGCACATGCGCCTAAGTGCCAAGAGATTTGGGAGTCACAGCATAACTGATGTTGGGTGATGATACTCCAGGTCTGGATAAGCCATCTAGGGAGTTGGCTTAAAGATAGAAAGGCCAAAAGAACAAGCTTCTAAGAAGAGAGTTCAAAGAAAAGGTCTGTTTAATACTGCTGATGGGTCAAGTAAAATGACATCTTAGAATGAAGAACAGAAATTTGTAAGACAAAGGTCTCAGAAGGAAAGTTCACAGTGGGTTCAAGAAAGAAGAGGAAGAGCTGGCAGAGAGTGTCATTAGCCCTCAAAAACTAAGTTAAAAACATTGGCATTGGGGGGGGGGTGCGCTGGAGCAATGGCTCAGTGGTTAAAGAGCACTGGCTGCTCTTGCAGAGAACCCAGGTTCAATTCCCAGTACCCATATGGCTGCTAACAACCATTTGTAACTCTAGTTCCAGGGGATCCAACAACTTCTCACCTCTGCAGGCATTATACAAGAGTGCACTTACATACACTCAGGAAATACACTCATACACATAAAATAAAAATAATAAATATATTTTTTAAATTAGCATTTTTCATGTTTTTTAATATACTTGTTTTTGCACAAGTCTAAAAATTCAAAAGGTATCAGGTCTACAAAGGAATTCTTATGTGTTTACACCTTAAGTAGTGCAGTTTGTAGCCACTGCTGAAATGTTAGGCAGGTGATGTATTTCTCTTCTTCAAAGAGATAAACTAGAGACTAGAAATCTGGCTCAGTGGAAGAGTCCCTGTCTAGCAGGCTCAAGTCCTTGGGTTCAACTCAAGTGCTACAAACAACAGAAAGAGCGTCAAAGTAGAAAGGCTGTAGCTGCTAAATGTAATTAAATCTGTCAGTGTGAGATGTGTCTCCTTCCTGCATGCTTGCTAGGGTTTGTGAGAAGCAGGTTTAGCAAGAGGATGGGGACCGGAAATCCAAAGAATATCATCTTAATTGGAAGTGCCCATAAACAAAAATGGGACAAACTACAAACATTTTTAAGACAAAATGTTAGAAATTTAAGAAAAAACTCCTAGGAAATGTTCTTCAAAGATTTTCCATCTCTGACAAAGTCTTCTGGGCTGGATTCCTATGATCATTCAAAGTGAGTAAGAAGTCTAAAAAAGTTATTGTTAAATCACTAAAGAAATTAAACTGTGACTAGAACAGTCCTTATCCTATTCATTTTCCCTAAAGCTTGCTCTTATTTAAACATATTTTATGATAAAGTTAAACCTATTAACTTTTAAAAAGGTTTCTATATTTGCCCTAAAGATAGAAGGAATCCATAAGAAGCATACCCATACTGTGCACAAAAGAACAAAAACTAATCCTTTTCTAAAAAAAAAAAAAAAAACACTCTATGGGGATTAAAAAAAAATCATTGCTTTTTGAAAGTTTCAATTCTACATATGAAACAATTACTTTCTATAACATTAATTCTTTTTTTGGACATCATTAACTAGAAACAGTAATAAGAACAATGAAAAAAATTCAGATTTTTTTCTTTGGTGCCCATTTGAAGCTGATGTTGCATGTTTACTATAAAAGTTTCCCTTATATACAACACGGCTCTCTGTGTGTCACTAGTTCTTCATTTCTGTGTTCTGGATCCTGAGGATCACAGCCACTTTGTTCCATATAAAATTTACTTTTATAAACAACGTTGTATTTGTCAATGTATATAGTTAGTTCTTTTGTTTCCTTTCCTTTGAATCCCAGTTCCCTGGATAGCTTGATTTATTTACTTTTGTCACATGAAAAAAAAACCTGTACTTAAAAATTATTATATGGTACTAATGAAAATTAAATAGCATAACATTCACATTTTAGTAAAGAAAGCATTCTACAAAATTGTGGTTTTGCTGCAAATATATGCACAATGTGGCATCATTGCTGAGATCATAGACTTCTTAGAAGAATCAAGGTACCTGTTACCCTCCTGTGGCAGTATACAAAACTGCAGGATCTAGGGACTTAAGTGGCTTAAACTACTGAACTTTGAGCTAATAATTAATGATCAAAAAATGTTAAATTTCACCACCAGAAATCAGTAACCCAACAATGGACTATAAAAACAAGGTGAGCCTTCCTGTAAGTGCTGTTCTTCAATAATGTCATGTATGCGAAATAAAAAAAATCAGGTTCAGCATTTTAGAGAAGGATAAATTTGTCATTAAATTCATTTCAGCATTAATTTAAAAATTTCCTATTATGTGCTATCATCAAGCTGTGACATTATCAATGATTTGATAAGTTACTTGAAGGCACAGTAATGTGGAATTTGGTGAATAAGAGAGGAGGCAAAAACATGGGATAGGAATGAAAATTTACTTAAGTATTTAGCAAACTAAAAACTGAAAATAGAATATTAGGAAAGGCAGTATGACAGAAATTATACTAAAGAGTAACTCAGGAGGGCAGGTTGTCTAATTACATTTCTACTTTATGCTTTTTATTAAAGTATGACATTAGTCCACACGATCTGATTGTACAATAATGGAAGAAAATATGTAAAATGGATAGCCCCCCCCCAATAAGGCTTTTCTCAATTACTTCTAGATGTAACTGCATTTCATATTATATTACTGATTATACAGTAAAACCCTGGAAATATGATTGAAATAAATAAGAAAAAGGGGTTTTATGTTTGTGATAGATGGAAAAATTATGAGCACAACTTAGTGGGTGTATATCTTAGATCTTAGAGTAAATTCAAAATGTTGTAAGAGACAGGTATTGCTCTTTAAGCAACAGTCTGAAATATAAAAGGTCTGGGGGTATTCTAAGAAATAAAAATCTTGCTCTCTATAAATTGTTTGTTAAAAGGGGAAAATAGATATTACACACTGGAGAAAGTATTGATCATAGGTGATTATTATTAATCATAACCCTGGCTTCACAAGAGATATTCTGAGAATGACTCAAAGCTTAATACATAGGGCTGGAGAGATAGCTCAGCAGTTAAGAGCACTGACTGCTCTTGTAGAGGACCCAGGTTCAATTCCCAGCACCGACATGGTGGCTACAAACCGTCCTTAACTCCAGTTCCAGGGGAATCCAAAACCCTCTTCTGACCTCCGCAGCATTGTATGACACGGGTGCACTCACATACATGCAGGCAATACACTCATACACATTTAAAAAAAGCTTAATGCATAAAAAAGACAGATAAAATCTTAATCATGAGCAAAAATTCTTTAAGAATAAGATACTTTTAAAGCAGTATTTGGAGAAAGAAGAAAAAGGCAAGTGCTAGCACACTGCTTCAAAGAAAGGATAAATGTTAGCTACAGATAAAGACTATTTGTCCTTACACATATTCACTCACTCAATCTTGAGTAAATTTTGACATATCTAACATAAGATAGTAAGAAACACATAATCTCAAATTGAAGAAGTGATCATTTTATTTAGAGTCAATAAATTCTCTGTGTTTATGATGTTTAAGACACTTTCAAAAGCTATGGGGTGAAAAGAATGCTTTAAAAAATAAAGACTTTAAAAAATAAATGTGTAATAAATAGCTAAAAAAGTAATTATTACTTCAAGAATGTAATATTCTTCAAGTGTTCATGTATATAATTCTGTATTTCTGTCCACTGAACTCTTACTGCCAAAGTGCTTATTAATTCTAAGAACTATATAACTAATGAAGCAAATAACTGTAGAACAGTAAATTCTAAATTTATCCATTTTTCTTACATCCCTACACAGGTATACACATACAGGGTAACACAGGAAGATTTCTTAAGTTTTCTTTCTAGAGCAATAATAGTTCTACAACCAAATAACAGAACAACAGCTAAAAGAACTTTTATATAAAATGGTTCTGATAATTAAAAAAATTTCAAATTATGGTCTGGGAAGATGGTTGTTGGTAAAGTGCTTGTCGTGCATCTGAGTTTGGATTTCCAACATCCATGTAAAATATGTGTGATGTGAATGACTAGTCTGGGTAAAGGGCTAGAGCAATCCTAGAAGAATGGAATCAAATCATCAGTGCAATGTATGAGAAACAATCAAGTACAAAAGAAAATAACAATCTGAAAAAATGTGGAAATCCAACGTGCTATATAGTTCATGTAGAAGAAGTAAGCAAATACATTCTTTTTGTATCCACTGCCATAGTGAAATAGGTTTATTCGTTATGGGCACATATCAAGTAGAAATTCAATGTAAAGCAATGAAAGTTATCACTAGAACTACTGCTTACAAAAGCCATGCACATTACAAAAAATATTGAAATGAAAAAATGTTTTTCTTAACATGTTTTATAGTATGGATTGCTTTACTAGAATTAGATTAGAACGCATAATGGTTATATTTAAATAACTATTAATTTTTAAGTATTTAATTAAAAACAAATGTCTTAGCTGCAGAACATCTTAGTTCCAAAATAGCTTAAATACTTTAAAAATATGGGAGGGATAACATTCTGATTAAATCAAACCAGTCAGGTGAGTTCATAACTAACAGACTGATCAGTAACTCAGTAAAGCTTCAGCAATGTGTGCTGAGGCCAGTACGGCTGACAGACTTACTCTGAAGCTGAGGCTGCTGGAAGGAAAGGGGCTGTCCGAACACAAATGGGCTGTGGACTAGGGAAGAGGGAGGTTTTGCAGCTTGATCAAAGATGGAAGGAGCTGGGAGATTGGGTCGTGACTGAATGGAATTCAATATGGCACTCAGTTGGTCACCTGCAGTGGGCAAAACAGTCAAAACTACAGCTTGTTACTCATTAACATCCAAAATGGCAAAGAAAATGGTGCTTTATGACATTCAGGTAAATTAAACAGTAAATAATGCTATGCCAATTCAGAAAATGGGAAAGCTGGTGGTCACTGGCCTCAAATGAGGGACCAAATTTTGCATGCTGGTTAGTTTTGTGTTTTTCAATGGACACGCTCCACCATTCTTATACAATGAGTAGTCCATCTCCAAAAACAAATCCACCTAAAATCCACATATATTTCCTTTATGTATGGGAGAACAGAGGTGCTGTGAAGACTATATGTAAATTCATTCAAAATTGTGTGTGTGTGTGTGTGTGTGTGTGTGTGTGTGTGTGTGATGAAGATGATGCTAGGTATGGTAAATGTTTTCTCCATGGTGCCCAACAATGACTAATGCCACCCTGCCTCATCTGCAGAGTATTTCATACAGAAATTAAGTATAATATAGTTTCATTGTCATAATATGTTGAATTGATGGGGTCAAAGTGTATATTATCAAATCAGCAATAGTGTTGCATTACAGTTATAAATCAATACTTTCTAAAATCATTACTATCAAAGAAACTGTTTTTGTAAGTGCATAGATTCTTGCAGAGATATAAAAATCTGACTCCTATGAGACAAAGGTGAGTATGAGCTACCTAATTTGAATAGTGCTTCAAATATCAATTCTGATCTTTTTTCTTTATAAGTGAAAATGAAACTATA
>NW_008358662.1:1163031-1165579 GCF_000622305.1 Nannospalax galili | reverse complement strand
CCATGCCTTTTATGAACTCAAGGGTTGGAATTTCATCCCAGTTGTATTCCAAGACACTGGAGGGTAAAGGCAAGTTCTTAGTGATCTAGTGAAATCAGCTTTTCAGGGCTATGAAAAAGAATATATATATATATATATTTCAAATAGTTTAAATAAGGCTGAAGAGGGAAAAGTCTGTGTTCAGACTAGTTGATGCACAAACTGGATCAGTGTATTTCCAACTGTGTTTCCTAAATATTATAGTTTCATAGGTGAAAAATTCAACTGAAATACCAAAACAGCACAGATTTTTATGGAAAGACCTATGTATATAAGCTACACAAGTAGCTATTTTTTTTAAAAAAGAATAAATACTTTAGATTCCAAAAAGGACTTTATAGTTTATGAAGAATTGTATAAAATAGTTTCTTTTGGGGGGTAAAGGAGAAGTATTGAGACAGAGTCTTCCTGTTGCCCCAGCTTGCCTGGAACTCACCATGCAGAACAGGCTGGCCTGGTTGCCTCTGCCTCCTGAGTACTGGGACTAAGGCATGTGTCAGTGCACTAGGCCCATAAAATAATTTTAAGGCAAAATACTTATGCAAAACAATTTCTTGATATCGACAGTAGAAATGGTAAAAGAAAAATGGAAACTTTTGTTAAGATAAATAGGAATTAGACACAGTTCATCAAACTTAAGTTTCTTAATACTCTTTTGGCTCCATATAAATATTAAAAAGATTTAAAAAAATACATGATTTTTTAAACAATATTTACAAAACCACATTTAAAAATTCCTTTGTTACTTCTATTTGATAACAAATGTTTCCAGAAAATGCCTGTTTCTTAAAAGTCAATTTTGATTTTATGATGCCTACTGAATTGTACTTTAAGCACTGACTTACAGTGAGAGCAGTCAGTAGGTACAGTGACTGAAACAAGAGTAAAAGCATACATTTGAATAAAAGATGGCTTCAAGATTATTACAAAAGAGCAATACTGAGTAAACACTGAGGCTTTCATTTAAAAGCTGACAACAGCAGAGAGAAAGGAACATGAAGAAAATACCACCTAGCACTTTCTCTGTAAGTATGAAGCATAAGCTTAAGTTACTGGAAATCAAAGCTATCAGAAGTGTACAAGCAGGTAAAACCTATACCTGTGAGAGTGAATAAAAGTCAAAATGAAAGTAATGAACTTATTCTATGTGTTTTTATTTCAACTAAAGTATTTCATGTACACTGATGCAATTTTGTATCTTTCAGTATTATTTTTTTCAATTACTTTGTAAGTTAGGTAAATTCACAATGTTTTTGATCTTTAAATAAAAACTATGAAGAAATAAAAATTTTGAGATAGGGTCTTGCTGTTGCCTAGCCTGGCCTCAAACTCACTATGTAGCCCAGGCTGGCCTAAAACCTGTGTCATTCTACCTCCCTCTGCTGAGTGTGTGATTACCACACCTGGCTTAAATAAACTTAAAGTAAAATTACTTCCATGTGGGCTATGGTCTCCCTCTTGCCTATAACTCAATTTTGTTACCTCTGACAATATGGCACATTTTCAAGGAATCAAGATTAGGTGCATAAGAAAGAAGATGTCTAAATTTATCCATAAGGCAATTTTGGATAAATTTCAAATATAATATCTCCAACGAACTGTTTAGATTCTATGAGGTGGACCTCCTTATTAATGTGCCCAATACAACTGTACACATCTTATATTCGTGTTTTAGTCTTTTTCTTTTTTAGCTCTTTTATTTCATTCTACATACCACGTTTAAATGCAACATTTAATGTAAGTTAACTAAGATAACCAGATTAGAAATTTAAAACCACACATACTTAGTAAAGTTCATATATAATGCTACTTAAGAGAACTACTCAGATTTCAATGGACTGTTTGGGAAAATTCTTTGGTGCTCAGTCATATTACTCTCCTAATAACAAGTTCATGTTAATAATATTTTTTTACTAGATGTAATAATTTAGAAATTTTAGAACATAAATTCAAAATGAGTGTCTTTAAATATATTTTAAGCTGAAGCTGGTATGCAGCAATATTATGAAAAAGAATACCTTCTAAACATTTTAAGTGTTAGTATAAAACTTTAACTTAATAAGCATTTGTCGGCAAACAGAAAAAAATGAGTAAAAAAGTAACAAAAACTTACTGAAGTCAGATAAGGAAAAGATTCACTTTCAAATACCTACCTTTATTATTTCCGAGGCCATAATCAAATCCTTGGGCACTGCAACTTGCCCCTTTATTAAAAGCTTGCACTGAGAAAGGGCTTGGAGGAGGAGTTTGAGAATTTTGATCCAGAAGAACTTGTTCTACAACAAAAGCCACACCTGTAAAGTTAATTTCTTATGTGTCATTCCCTATTAATAGAATAAATTCTAGGAAAGAGTTTGTTATAGTTTGATTTAAAATGATCTCACAGTTAGATCTAAGTCTACATCTTAAATCATATTAACACTGCAGAGCATATGACAAATCATTGATTTTTTTTTTTTTTTTTTTTTTGTTTTTTTTGAGAAAGGGCCCCCCTTTGCCCCCGGCGGGC
>NW_008358662.1:1140434-1162994 GCF_000622305.1 Nannospalax galili | reverse complement strand
CATTGAAAAAATTTTTTTTTTTTTTTTTTTTTTTTTTTTGGTCTTTTTGAGACAGGGCCTCCCTGTAGCCCCGGCTGGCCTGGAACTGCTATGTAGACCAGGCTGGCCTTGAACTCACAGAGATCCACCTGCCTCTGCCTCCTGAGTGCTGGGATTAAAGGCATGCGCCACCACGCCCGGCCCAAATCATTGATTTTTAAAAAAAAAATTAAATGCAGTGTAAAATGAGGAATGGATATTTGCTCTTGTGTGGCCATTTTACTTTCATGATCACAGGATTTCTGAACAAGTAATTCTTATTGTAAATAATTTACACAAGGACAGTTTAAAAATAAATTGGACGCCATATAAACTAGAAATCAAGATAGCTGTGTGTATGCATATTCAAACAGAAAAATTTTCAAAGATTCTAAGTGCCCAGTATAAAAAAAAAGCTTTCACTTTAAATTACAAACTCTTATTTACTGACCTTATCCTATAAATTTGAGATTTGGCAGAAAGTCCTATCTATACTTTATCTACTTACTTTGGTATCCTATGATGTTTATAAATTAACTTTCAATCATAAAACTTTGTAATAAACTAGTTAGTAAGGATAAGAACTGCTTAAAAATTAGGAATATAGAAATAAAATTCTCATTTATGCCTGTCCACAAGGGACTCACAGTCTCAGTATGAAAAGGTAGAAATTAACTTCAATAAAATGTTATCAATTTGTGAATGCAGTCCTTTGTGAACTCAGAATTATTGGTATTGTGAGGATCCATTAAAGCTTCTTCTAAGTGATAACATTTCCTGAACTTTGAAAAATAAGGTTTTGCCACCCTGGTATAATAAACAGAAAGGGATAAAGGGAAATCTTAGTGAAATCAATGTTAAAAAAAATTAAGCTAAAAGCTAAGTCTAACAACAAACTAGGAAACTCGCCAAAAGATGCTATGTGTTTATTTAAATGTTTCTTTCTTATGATAAAATATCATAAGAAAGGAATAAATTCCATAACTGGTGGATGGAAACCTGAACTTTCTTCCAGTTTCTGGTAGAAAATTCAGGCCCTAAAAACTTGGCACCGAAGGATGAGGCACAGGGATTCAGGTTAGTGAAGTAAACACATGCTTTCTTTCTCTTTTTTAAAAAGGATATGTAATTATATTCTCAAAATTCTTATAATTCTTTTCTCTCTTGGGCATTTGTTTAGCATTTATATATTTTACTAATCAATTTTGTTAGTCGTAAGATTTTTTAAACCTTCAGATTTTCTTTTAGTTAAAAATAAACACACAAAACCTCCTAAAACAAAATGCACTAAACATAAAATTTATTAATTTCAAAGTTTAATAAAAAAAATGACAAATGTAAGCCAACTTGCCATCTTCATGCCGAAGGTATTGGTTTCCACCTCTGTCTCTAGCTAAGGACCATGCCTCTCCTTCATCACTCTCACAGAATTCTACCATGCTGTTCTTATCCAGTTGCACCCATGTACCTTCAGAATTGGTTACCTGGTACATAACAAAAAGCATGATTGATTGGCTTAATTCTTTCAGGATACTCAGGCTGAAAAAAACAGTAAAAAGCTTAAGTGTTTTTGAACAATGTAATCATCCCAACACATTTCTACTGTGAAATTCATTTCTGAAATTAAGACCACAGCCTGAGGTAAGACAGAAATAAAAAGCTCTGTAAAATATTGCTGAGTTAAGCCTTTAATTGAAATAATATTTAAAAAATAATATTTTTAGAGCACAAAGATCACTCAAATAATTTCAAGTGTTACCCAAAACACATGGCCAATATTTTTGGGCCTAAAATGTCCTAACATAGCATATCCATTATTATTGGTTTGACAGTGTCTACAGTGTAATTTAAAAATCACCCTGACCCTGAGAAATAGCATGACACACTACATCTTCAAGCTTATCAGCTGAGGCAAATGCCACAGTGGCTGAAAGAATAATTTTATTTGCTCAAGACTTCAGTTAAGACCTGTGAATGGGAAAAAGAAATGAAACCTTTTGTAGATGGTCACATCTCCATAGCAACTCATATAAAATATTTTAAGTGCTGACTACCCATAACAGTACATTTATAATAATAAAAGATATATGTGATCAGTACATTTATAATAATAAAAGATATATGTGATAACATAAAATTTCAATACAATACAATACAATACAAATTATTTGTTAATATAAACAATACAAACATTGTTTTCATAGGATAACTATGAGAATGAATTTTTTTTAAAAGCACAGAAAAATTATGTTAGTGTTTCCAATGCATGTAAAGATCAGGAACATTAACATATAAGAACCTGGGTAGAAATAACAATTTCTGGAAGAAAATGATATTTTATAACATTATAGTAAAAATGAGTATCATAGAAGTCATGAAGCTACAAGAATCCATACCTCTCCCACTGCTTTGACTTTGTTTCCCAGAACTAACATTCCAATTGGGATACCTCTAAGGTTAGGGCAGCTTCTGATGTTGTGACCTGAAGGGCCTGTCTTCACTACCTTGTACATGCCTGGTCCTCCTCTAAAGAACGGCATGTCTGATTCTTGCATTGTTGCTTCCTGTGGGCAGTAGGAGTTCATGTCTTTGAAAAAGTCATCAGTATTAGTTTTAGGTTCCTGAAAAATTAGATGGGAAAAGAAAAATGAACAAAATCAATTTATTATTAGTTTCATAATTCTATTCATGATTTTCATAGCAAATCACAATACTGCCAATTAAAAACATATTGAAATATCAGCTAATAACACTACTAAAGAATTTTTCAATTTTTATACTGAATGGTATTTAAAATAAAAGAGAAAAACACAGCAGGAAAGAAAATGAATTGTCATTTGTACCCCCAAATTTAAGAAATACAGTATTATATTCAAAGACATAACGCTTATAACATTTTACCAATCCATAGTTTAATATATAACAAATGGAAATGTCTTTCAGGATTTGCTAGACCAGCATTAGTAAATGACATATTAATGCTAGTAATAGAAAAAAAGAGACATTTTTTAGTAGAGAAGAGAGATTAGCATTAAAGGTGCATTAAAAATAAAGTATTTCAATTTATACATTGAAAAGAGTCACTTCTAAATGCAAAGCACCTACTCAAAATTTTCTATTGAATATCAGTGCTCTGATGAATTGTATGGAGAAATACACTTATTTTCATGTATTTCCAATTAAATGCAAAGTCAAGTTCCACACTGGGACATTATTACTTTTCTCTGTGTGTATAGTGCTGAGGATTGAACTTAGGGCCTTGCACAGGCCAGGCAAGTATTATGCCAGAAACGTACAACTTCACCCTGCCAATATTATTTTAAAACAATTTAAAAACCATTCCTTTAAATACTGTAGAGTAAAAGATAGTCATGAGACGCTCATATAAAATACAGCTAAAATTAATATTTAATGTTGTATAAATGATGACAAACTAACACTATACAAGATAAACTTTTTTAGAATGGTTCTATTCCTACTAGTATTTTCAATCTTAATAGTTGAATAATATACAAATACATAATAGAAGATTAAAAATAAATATGGAAGGTAAAATATATATAGATTCAAGAATTCTTAGGTACTTTGTTAATTAAATATAAGATTGGTTAGAGAAAATTTTAAATTCACTACTAGCTTTTTATTTGTTATTTTGAGACTAGGTTTTGCTATACAGTCCCAATTGGCCAGAAACTAACAATCCTTCTCTTTTGCTTGCTAAGTTCTGGGATTACAGATAGATACCTATAATCTTCCTCCCCACACGATACTTTGTAAATCACATGGTGGTAATAAAAAAATTATAAATTTTTATAGGTGAATTAATTGGGAAGAGCAGGGTATTGATGAGCGTGCATGAGAGATTAAAAACAGGTAATATGATTAAAATGTATTATATACATGTATGAAAATGTAATAAACCCCTTAATATGTATAATATATGCTGATAAAATTTAAAAATTCACTCCAAGTGGTTGATAACAAAACTATTAATACAAAATTCCTGAAGGTAAAAAATCATAAATTTTGACTTACGTATATATTATAGACAATAAATTGATATTTAGTATAATAACCATACTACATTTACCAACATTCTAGTTATGTATTGACAATTTATGGAAATGAGAATCTTAATGACTTGGAAAGAATACTATATAAGTTCAGCTAAAAATGGGCATTCATATATATATATATTTGTAAAGAGAACATTAAAAATAAAAATTAAATATAAGATCTAAACTTTAAATATTGTTACTATAATCACAAGACTTTTCAGTAAACATTGAAAATTCCTATTTGTCAATGACCAGTTCCAACAAACACAGCATGTCATTTCACAGAGGAGGCAAGTCTTAGTCCTATTTACACACGCTTTAAAAAAGGTTGCATGTTGACATGAATAGCAATGAATATGCACAGACTGAGCAGAAAAACAATTTCAGTGTCATTTAATGATATTCTTACACCATTTAATTAGATCTAATAGTAACTTTAACTTCAGGCTAACACTGGGGTTAAGTCTTGGCAAAACTAGTAATAATTATAACCTATTCACCAAAGGCAATATATGAGGACCTTTATTATGACAGTTAACAATTTATTGAATTATTAATGAAACTACATAAAGTAAACAGAAAGCAAAGCACATTTGTTAAAGGTTAAAGTTATTCTTTTGTTTTAAGCAGTATGGAAATAACTGATGGACATAAAATCATGACTGTGCCTGTCATTCTTAAGCAATCCTAAAATGCACATTTTATTTAATCCAGAAATGTGAGACCTGGGTACCAGCATGTAAAATTGGTGCATTTCAATATATTTTCTTCTCATTCAATTTCCACCCCCTTTCTAAGATAAATATTCAAAAGGGAAATGCAAAAAAGTGGCAGGGGGAAAAAAGAAAGAGTCCCAGGGTCACAATACTACCACCTACTTGGTTTTTTTTTTCTGAGAAAAGTCACTTGGATGTAGTTCTTGGAGAGGCTCACTGGAAAAACTACTGCAACTGTGAAGTCATTCAAAACATTCACTTCATTTAAACTAAGAATACATTTTCAGCAAAAGGAGAGGGGAAATTCTATTGTAGTATTTTGCACAGATTTTTTTTTTCTTGTAAGAAAATTTATTTTACTAATCCTAAGCAAAACCTCAAAGATACAGTGTAAATCTTTTGTACAAGCTGAAATAACTGGATAATGCATGATTGTTCCTTACAGTTAACTCACCTGGGGGAAAAAAGCTTTGGAAGTCCATGAAAATACGTCCAAATCCCTGACTCCTTGGCTAGCATTAAAGATATTCTGAGCGACAAAGTTTAAGAAAGAAAAATATCAACAAAGAAAGGGAACAGAGTATCATCTGCAGAAGAAGCGTTCACAGTAACAACACTTTCTGTACGCCAGCACCAATATGGAAATAATATTTTAATAAAGTGAGACTGAAGCCATCTGAGTAAACCACATACCAATGTTCTGAAAAACGCATTTTTTCCCAAAAGCTCTCCATAGATATAGTGTGTCATGCCATTTACTAACATCAAGAGCCAGACTTTGTTAAAAGGCTTAAGACAGTTAATACAAGAAGGAAACCTTAAAACTCCTTAAAATATTTGTTCTAGTACAAGCCAGATTTGTTTTATGATGAAAAGCAGTCTGCTGTTTTATAAAGAGAATATCAATAATGAGACTGTGTAGAAAAATGCCAACTATTACTATAAATAGTAATGGCATATATGAACTAATTTTCACTTTTAAGATATAAAAAATAAAAACTCAAATGAAAAACCCAAGTCATTTAAAAATTTCCTCCCTTCTATAAATGAAAAAAAAGAAAGATAAACATAAAACTTCGGGAATGTTCCTGAAAACTATTAGTAAAATTTTTAAGCATAAAGAAACACAGAATCTGAATCTTTTACCAAGGGCCAATCTAGTCTTGATCATAGAAAAATTTAGTAAACCACAGGCATTCTGGGTCTTTATGTTGAATTCTAAAAGTATTTTTAAAAGAACAATTAATTCATGGCAAAACAATCCTAGAAAAAATATTTTCATAAACACTCTAATGACAATTTATGCGATACACATTTTACACAGATCTATCATGCTATCAGTCTATATTTATTCAACTAAAATGCAAATTATATGCAATATGCAGCAACTACACACCTTTACTGCTTATGCAAAGACTCCTAAAAGAGTATGTTGGTTGTATCAGAAAAAGGGGACACTCAAATGTTAGTGAAAAGTATTATCACCTAAGACTTTAACATGAAAGAAACATTAAAATTACTTATCAATTATAAGTCATTTTAGACAATAAGAATGTATTTCCTATATTCCATTTATTTTCCTAAGTTATGTGTGGATGGATACAGAAACACACACACACACACAAAATACATATATACTAATTACAAAATATAAGATATAGAAAATGAGTTTCTAGTGATATATCTACAAATAAATGCAAAACAAAACTGAAACCAATGCCATCATGCCCTCAGTTTTAAAATGCATGCTCACAGGGTGCTCTCTCTTTAGGTAAAACAAATACTACAAAGCACATTGAAATCTCTTCTGAGGGAATATGATATCCATGTGGTTGATCACTGCATGTAAGAATTGTGAAGCACTTGCTCAGTGGCTGTTTTCCCTCACAGATAGTGATACTGACATTTTGACCTAATATAACATTAAGATTTTTAAAGTATTTTCCTACATTTTATTATACATTATTCTAGTACTAAAAGTAACATGAAAAACAATGCACATCAATTTATCATTAAAGAACTAACAGTGATTCTTTAAGCTTATACCTCTCTTTAATTTCACTATTGCAAACTTAAGTGTTTGCTGAGTTAGTAACATGTGCAATAATATTCAAACTTATAAAAACTAGCTATGGCAACAGTTAGCCAATGAAATCAATTTTGTTTCTGTTAACCATATATAAATTCAAATTAGAAGCTTTTGTTTTTGCTTCTGTAGTTATAGAAAATTCTTGGCCAACAATTGTTTACTGTATATTTAAACTGTACTTATCACATACCAAAACATTTACCAAACATAAATCTGGAGTTTAAAAACAAATTAAATAGTTTTCTTCTCAAAATTTAGGAATATTTTAATCTAATGATAATGAAAACTTAACAAAATATTAATTTCTATGAAGTCTCAATTTCTCATTATTATAAAACATAAATTATCTTTCACATTATATAACTTCATAGATTAATATGACACCATAGGGAGGCATGTACACAATAAATTATTTTACTGTTAAATCATATTTTAAAGATAGAAAGTTATTTCAGGAAAATTTGAATATTAAAACATAATTAAAGCTAACTAAATTAAGAAGAAACAAACTGTAATTCTAAACTGACAGTTTCTCAAGGCACAGGAGTCATTAAATGAGTTAATAATTATCACAGCAAAAATATATGATCAGACATGTCAAATGCTCACCCCCCCCCAAAAAATCACTCTGATAGAAAAGCTTGGAACTAAGGTTGCCAATTTGAAAGTAAAACATAACACCAGAAAATCAAAATCAAGTATAGCACTGATAGAACAGTTACTAGTGATATACTGAGTAATGATCATTAACATTAAAAAAAAAAACAGGCCATGTACACATGAGGCACCAACTCATTCACAGAACAAAACGAAGAAATCTGAAATATGTTAAACCCGTATTTCCAGGCATTGTTAGGTATTTTAAAGGAATGTCCATAAAATGCAAAAAGCATTTGCTAACTTTACCAAGTTGGTGATACTATAAAAGAGACCACAAGATGACATTTTTATTTGTTCCTACTCCAAATCTTTAATGCTGCTAATTTTGGACTATTAGTGTACTTCCTTTAGGTCAACACCAATTAGCTTAAATAGGAAGAGTTCTGTATAAATACATGCAATGTTCAGATACCCAAGTTGCTTCTTCAAGAATCAGAACACAACTGTTGGTGTCTACATATCTACTGGTCTAGCATCAGCCTTCCTTGATATAATTTTTTTCCATTCAATATTTCTTAAATGTATATTTGCCATTTTTGACAAAGTACCCAAAGAACTGGGTGTATAAGTTTTATGTAAAAAATATCTCCAATGGTAAAAGCAGATTTGCTTTAAAAAAATTTACACCTTTGATTCTAGGCAGGTAAATGTTTCCTATGTCATGTGCATAATTGGCTCTCTCTTTTTATTTCTATTTCCTAAGACATATGAAACACTGTACCAGCTAACATTTTGTAGTTTTCAAATCACAGAACTTTAATTTTCGTATGTATATATGAATGCTGTGAATGCATTTATGTGTATGCAGGTATACATGCACATGTGTGTCATAAGTCATATGAAGGCAAGAGGACCACCTTAGGTGTCATTCTCAGGAACATCGACCCCCATTTGAGATGGGGTCATGTCCTGGCCTGGAGCCCACCAATAAGGCTAGGCTGGCTGGCCAATGAAAACTAGGAATTCTCTTGTCTCCACCTCCCAAGCACTGGGATTACAAGCATGCATAACCATGCCCAGCATTTTTACCTGGGTTGGGGGGGGGGGTGAACTCAGGTCCTCATGTAAGGCAAGGCAAGGTAAGGCAAAAACTTTAAAGTCCACATTCTCCAGGTGTGGTTTTCAAACTGACTTATCTGCTTTCAGGACATGTTATGAGATTCATCTTCATTCAGTCATCAAGGCTACAAGTATTCATATTTTTTAATTTGGAAGTTTATCCAAAATAATATGATTTTTGTGATTTTTTTATAATACTTCTATTACTTTAATTGAATTATTTTAAGTGACACCACTTTAATATCCTCACTTGTTCCATGGCAACTTTTTCATTACATCTGCCTTTGATGTTACCTCCTGAGTTAAGCCATCCACAGCTTAGCCAAAGCAACTTAATTATTTGATCATACAATTACTTAACTTTGTATAATTATATTTAGCCTTATCTCTTCATTATGCTAAGGAATTTCAAACATAAAATATATACTTTGAGTCAGATTAAGTAGGGTTCGATCTTGATGAGTACTTATATTTCCTCATTGGAAAAAAAAAACAAAACAAAACAGTAACATGACAGAGTCACAAAGAGGATGAAATGAGACAATCAAGGTAAGAAGCACACATACCTGTTAAGAATTATTTTAAGTGGCTTGATGATACTGGATGAAAAGAACTCAGATATCAAGCAATGTTGAAAGACTACTTTGAGTAGAATGTAGTATTTAACACTGTATAAAAAACAAACATGAGTAAGAATCCTTATTTAGTTCTTACTCTTTTTGAGGGGTAGACAGGGTCTTCCTGTAGCCCCAGCTGACCTGGTACTCCGTATGTAGACCAAGCTGGCCTGATCTCACAGAGACCCGCCAGCATCTGCTTCCTAGGTGCTAGGATTAAAGGTGTGTGCTACTGTGCTTAAGGAGCTTAAAAACAAAAATAATACACACACACACACACACACATATACACACACAAATAAAATATAAATGGTTGAAAGTGAGAAAAGCAAGCTAAATTTTCTGGGTGGTTGTAGCTGGTGAAAGAAGTAAGCCCTTTCCATTCTTACAGACTAAATGCCACTTGAGGAAAAGGAAACTCAATTTACACAGTCCTTAACTGCTTTCTACCCCTAATTCTTTGCTTAAGACCTGCCAACTAGTTATCAATTCCTAAATATACCATACTAGTGCTATTTATCAGCAATATCATAAGGAGCACATAGTGAAGAAAAGAAGAAAAATCATACTTTGTAGCTAGATCAATATGGTGGTTTGGTTACTACCATATTTCATGATACAGAATCTAGAAAACACGGGCTTTAACAATTCCACTGCAGTCATCAAGGAGCTATAATGATTAAGTTAGTATCACTAAAGATGATACAACACAGGTCTAAGAACCATCTTATATTAACACAGCAAAATAAATGCAAAATGTCACCATAACAAACATTTATACTTGTTGAATGCATAGTAAGTCTATTTTCTTAAATTTTAGTTTGGAATTCATTCCAAATAACTATGTGAATAAGAAAGAAATAAAGTACCTATCTCTTTGAATGGAAATCAATAGGCTTAGTTTTAATTTATTACTTCTTGCTAGTGACAGGAAGCATTAAGGGCCTTTACCTTGCCAAACTCCACTTTCATTACACAGAAACCCTTAAGAATTCAAGCACGTATTAAGTAAAAGTGATTTAGACATGGGTTACCCCAGACTAATTAAAAAAAGCTGTATGATGAGGACAAAGTGCAACTACGATGCTTTTAAAAACCATCTTTTACTTACGTCAACAGGGACCAGAAGGCTCTTGCCAAGATGTTGATTAAAAGAGAGGCACCAGGCTTCAGTGTAACCATTCATGTTAGGAACATACTTCTTTATTGTCTCATCATTCAGTCTCAACCATACACCATCATCATTGTGGATCTAGAAGAAAGAAGCCACAAAACCAAGGCATGCCTTCCTGTAACTCCCATGGGGGTTGAGGGCTGAAAACTAGTAATGCCTGTCAATAAGGGGGACAATGAGGTTTGAAAGAAATTCCAAAGAAAAGAAAGAGCAAGGAATACCAAAATGATCTGATAATTCACAGGATGAAATTGTAAAAACAATTTCTCTCAAGATAAAAGTTCAAATAAATCACACTTACAATAAGTAATTTAACAGTAAAATTAAATGTTTTCCAAAAGAACACAAATCTTTCATCCTACAAATTTAACAATCACAGGCTACTTGGTTGTAGTATAAGAAAATGTACTAGGGATGAAGTACAAAGTTAAATGTACAGTTAAAGCAATTTAAGAAATATATTTTAACATTACTTTGAAAATCATTTAAACCATCTACCTCTAGCTTCAGTAACCAGTACTTTTACAGGTTCTGAACTCCAGGTTCAAGTGAGTTTTCTTCATGCTTGAAGTAGTATTTTCCCATATTTTTATTGATAAAGGAAAATAAATGAAATGTGTGAAACTCAATGAACAAAGCTACAAAACAATTTTCAAAAGATTTCCCAAACTATTAAAAACCCAGTAACTTTTAAACCTATTTTCCTTGTTATTGTGCAAATATTATCAAAAAAATTTGTCCAAAACGAATTATTAGGACTTTATTGAATGACCTACCTCATCAATAAAAGTGATAGTTCCATTGACTTTCACTATGCCTATCTGTTCACTCTGAAGGGAAGGGTGGCTCCGAATACGGAGCCCTGCACTGTCTTTGGCCACAAATTTTCGAACCTGAGAACAGAAAAGACAAGACAGTGAGAGACAAAATACAGAACCTCTATTTCCTAAGTGATAAAATCATCAGATGTGAAAGAACTACAGTTTCAAAAGTTTTTCACTTTATAGTTTGCTTCCTTCTGCAAATAATTGCCATTCATTTATAAAAATAAAAATAAAAAAACAATATTTCTAAGTACTAAAGAATACATTTATGATTTCCCTCTGTCTAATTTTTGAAGACATAAGACAAAAGGCATGATATGAATTCATTGTTTTATTTTTAACAAGCAGTTTACCCGAATTCCTTTAGTTAGTCTTTGTCAGGAAATTAATTTTTCTTTTAATAGTACAAAATATTTTTTAACCTTGAAAAGTTACATGTAATTTCAGTAGACTTTCTGTTAACTATAAGTTTTCAATAACAATGTACGCAACACTCTTAAACTATTAAAGAACATACAAAGAAGGGGCTGGAGAGATGGCTCAGTGGTTAAGAGCACTGGCTGCTTTTGCAGAGGTCCCGGTTCAGTTCCCAGTACCTACATGGTGGCTAACAACTGTTTATAACTCCAGTTCCAGGAGATCCAATGCCCTTTTCTGAACTCTGCAGACACTGCACAACATGGATGCACTTACATACATGAAAGCAATACATTCATACATATAAAAATATAAAATAATAAAATGTTTTTTTTAAAAGAATATACAAAGAAGCCAGAAAGTATAGTTCGTACAATTTGAAATGATTATAATTCCTATCAACTACTCTTCAAACTGATTTTAGGATAGTGAAAATCCAAACACTGAAATAAAGCAAGTAAAATTCTACATCTTTGACAGCCACTTTCAAACATTGACGAAAAATTTAAAATCTGACCAGTTTGCGTTTAGTCTCATGCTACCCTGACCTTATTTGGTTGAGGTTCAGTTTTTGGCTTGACCAGCTGAGTTCCTGGGGGAATCATCCCTTTTGGTGGGTCTTTCACTTTTACTTCTAGGCCAGCATCTGTAAGAAAATTAATAGAACTATAATATTTAACCAAAAGGCAGGAAGGAGACACACCCTGAAATCTGACTTTATATAAACATCAGACTATTTTAAACAATTAAGAAAAATTATGAGTTCTTTTTTTTTTTTTTTTTTTTTAAGGCAATAGTGGTACTCAACAGGTCAAAAGGGGGGGGGGGAGAGAAAGAGAGAAATATTTGAAAATGTGGTCCTGAGATTAGAGAAGGGCAAGCTATCATGCTTCCTTCAGTGTTTAAACTTGAAAAGGCTCTCCCATTATTTGACTGGATCTGAAATTTTTAAAAATAATGATAAAGAAATCCTCCTGCAACAAGTGTTATCCAACAGCAACAGATAAGAACACTCTTCATCATCCACACTGGTAACTACTGTGTGTGACAGGCAGCAGAGCATGGCTGACAGCATGATGGATAGACAGACAGCATGATATAACAGTACTTAAGAGATGAGGTTCTGCCACTAGACTACTTGGTGCTCTTACATCTTACACACTAATTGTGTGACTTTGTGCCTCAATGAATTCACGCATGAGATGTTAATGACGAGGCTCTCTACTCACATTATGAGAATTTAATGATACAAAATATGGGAAATATGTCATAACAATGTGCATGTACAATGTATAAATGTTGAGCTATTATTACCTGTGATCTTATGAAATAGCATCTGCCCTTGTCTATGATCAACAAAAGATTCCAGACTAATGAGAGTTTGGCTAATGTTGAGTTAGGGAAGCAAACAGATGATTCTAAGTAAATGTGTATCCCTTCCTCAGCTTCATTAAAAACAAAACAAAACAACAACAACAAAAAAGTTGCCTATACTTCACTATTGTATAAGATGACTGAAAATTGTACCTACCAAAGTCATTCCTAACTTGTCAGTGCTTTTTTTTTTTTAAAGCAAACAAAGAATTAATTTTCATTATGGCATTTTTTTTAAAACAAAGTTTGTTTTGTGGTTCCTCTTTCCCCCTTCCTCCTCCCTTTCCTGTGTGTGCCCTCCTACATTCTTTCTACTTTCATGCCACATGTGGTCTTTTACTCTCCCTACCCTTTCTCAATACTTCCTGTTCCCCTCTCATGGTTTCCTGTCTAGTTTCATATCCTAACCTACTCTCAGCCTCCTTCATTATATTGATACTAACATGAAAATTTAAGATTTATATATGAGGAAGAATGGGATTTTCAGATCTGGGACAGCTCACTTAATAGAACACTTTTCAGATCCAGCATTTTCCTGCCAACTTCATTTCTTTATGGCTGAGTAAAATGTTCTTACGTAGAATGCCATATTTTAATTATCTATCATTTCTATTGTGAAAATGTGGCAATAAACATGAATGTTCAAGTATCTATGCAGTATCAGTGTTTTAAATTCCGTCTAAAATTTGTATAACTCACCTGTCCCTATGTTGTATTTCAAATGACTTGTTTGCCAGGTGTATCTCAGCAACATGCAAAATTTTAACACTTGTGTATTGGTTATATTTAGTTACATGTTTTACACACCTAAGTGTGAAGAGTCTCTTTATTTCTGCTAAAAAAACCCAAACTACTCAAAGTAGGAATGTTAGTATTATACTCACCCTTTGGTGATATCAATACATATTAAATTTTTTTCATTCTATTTTTATCCTCTTAAACATAAAAAGTAAGAATTAACATCTAAAAGAAAATCAGTATGTGTTTTAGATTTAATGGGAGAGGGGGTATGCACAGGGTAATGCAGGAGTAAGGGGGGCATCTCATACCTCACCTGCACACTGGGAAATGGAGGGGAGAACTCATGAGAACTGCACTGAGTGATCAGATGCCACTGACTATTGCACAATAATATGATCTCAGCAATGTGCTAATTAAATATTCATTATGTGTCAGGAAATGAAGCAACAAAGAAGTTATAAAACCTACCCATGTGTATGACACAAAGGGTAAAACTATGATACAAAGATAATTTTGATTCTAGTTCTTTTCTATAACTTATTACTTAAATTTTTATTTACCTATTTCAATGCCATCAATGGTAACATGAATAGTGTAGAGCCCAATGGCCCCTGGAGTCCAGTTTGCACAGTAAGTCCCATCATTATTGACACGGATCAGCATATTTTCACTGGGCCTAAAAAGAAAAGATGGGTATCGGAAAATTTACTTTTAATCAAGCACAGTAAGATTGTTATGGTATTTCTACAGACATTTATTTGTTTGCATTATCATAGTGCCTGGGATTCCTAGTGCTCCATCACTATATGCTTCCCTACTTACAATTTCACTCCTATTTTCACCTCAAAATTCCATCACTCCTCTTCCCTACTTTCAGCTGATCTTTGCACCTTTCCTTCTATGAGGAAATAGAAGTAATTGGCTATAAGCTCCATGTTATAATCAGACCATTAAACTGACTTTTCCTCATTTTTTCTCCTGTTATACTGGAAGAAGCAGTGTGGCTCTTATCTCAAGTGAGTGTTTTTCATTTGAATTATGATTTTATTTTATTTTTATTTTTCAACACTTTGGTACTATAATTACCTCACTTTCTCTATCATACATTATTAATTTCTCCTCCAGTACTAAACCATTAGCATAAAAAATTTAGAATTTTCCATTTTAATTCCTGCTATTAAAATCCTTTCTAATCAGCCTGGTATGGTGGCACATATCTTTAATCCCAGCACTCGGGAGGCAGAGGCAGGGGGATCTCTGTGAGTTCAAGGCCAACCTGGTTTACATAGCGAGTTCCAGGCCAGCTGGAGCTACAGGGAGACCCTGTCTCAAAAAAGACAATAACAACAACAACAACAGAATCCTTTCTAATATGCTTTCCAACAAGGTCTTCTATCTCTTCTCCTCTTTATATGAAAACTTATCTAAGAACTGCTATTGCCCTTTCCATTATTTTTCCTTCCATTTTTCTTCTACAATTAACTCTTACTAGCCTTTCGCTCTCAACATTCATGGCAATTGCTGATGTCAGAGTTATTATGATCATTATACCCTTAAGCTTCAGTCATTTCTTCCTCCTCAGCAACCTCTCAGCAGCATTCATAGATGGTAACTCTTGGCTCTTCTTTTTAAGTGTTTGCTGGCTCCTCCTTTTCTGACTGCCCTTTAACTTATGAAATACCCCAGGGGCTGGATCTAGGTCTTTAATTCATTTCAGCTGATCAGCTGTCCATCACTTAGTGTTAGTATCATTTCTATATAAATGGTTCCTAAATTCACTTTTCTCTTAAGCTTCAAACTATGTACAGCTGCACAGCTGCAGCTCCACCTAAATACCCAAGAAGGAACTTGCAATTTCAGTTTTATTTTATTTTTTAAAAATATTTTATTTATTATTTTTATTTTATATGTGTATGTATGTATTGCCTGCATGTAGGTAAGTGAACCCATGTCGTACAATTCCCACAGAGGACAGAAGAGGCTGTCAGATCCCTTGGAAGTGGAGTTATGGACAGTTGTTAGCTGCCATGTGGGTGCTGGGATTCAAACCCAGGCCTTCTGCAAGAACAGCCAGTATTCTTAACCACTGAGCCATCTCTCCAGCCCTGGAATTTTAGTTTTAACAAATCCAAAGAAAAGCTCTTATTTCTCACTCACATACATAGACCTCCTCACAAAACAACACAGTATAGAAGAATACATGCTCATTCCTAGGACTTTTGATCCTCATAAAAATTATGACACCACAGGTCAGTAAAGGTTTTATGTAATAATATTTTAGTCTCTTAGGCCAAAAGTCTTTGTCACAACTACTTAACTTTATCATTATATATGTATAAGTGTATATATCCTTTTTTACGTTTTTAACAAAAGCAGTTATGGACAGTACATAAAGTAACTAGTAAAGTTGTTATCTAATGACATTTACTTACAAAAATGAGCAGTAAGTCAGATTTGGTGTGTGAGCCAAGATTGACTGAGACCTGCTCTAGGCTGTTACTATAGCCAAAGAAAAATCTGTGATCATTCTTGATTCTACTGGTGACAGGGTCTACTGGCACTACCTTATACATCTACCCTTACCCCAACTCACCTAATAGTGTCTAATTCATTTCCCTGTTCCCATCCTTAATCCCCTATAATTCATCTTTAGAAAGTAGTTGTAGTCAGAACAATCTTCTAAGAATTTTAAGTCAGCACATGTAGCAATTCTATTTAAACATGAAAGTAATGAAAATTCAATTTCTTTTAACCCATTCTGCTAGACCACATATTACTAAACACATCTCATGAAACTGCAGTCTCATCTTCAAACATTTCCCTGTTCTCACAATTCTCCAGGCTCATCACCTTTCTATTTGTTCTTCAAAGACATCAAGCTCAGTCTAGGCCAGATTTTCTCTAGCCTGAATGCATTTTCCCAAATCCTCAAGTGGCTAACTGTCATCCAACTCTTCAGTTAGACAATACTCCTCAACTAATCTCTTCCATTAGATAATATTTTAGCAATCTGTTCCATCCCCCATGTTGTCTGTCAAGTAACTTTTCTTATTATCACCATTTTGTTCTCTTTTTAAAACAGCTTCTTGCTTTATAGGAATGAAAGCACCAGGACAAATGACACCATGTCTATCTTGTTTGTAAGTGTATCAATGGCCTATAATACTATCTTCCACATAACAGATGGTCAATGGTCATTGATGAATATATTAATCTGTTTAGATAAGGGGTTATTTCAATTGGGTTTAAAATGTCTAATGTATATGAAAACTTATTTACTAGTAAATGATTTTTATCCTTCCCCTTCCTCCTTTCCTTTTTCCATTTCTCTTCCCTCCCTCTATCCCTTCCTTGCTCTCTCTTTTTAAAAAAGATTTCATTTTTATTTTATGTGTCTGAGTGTTTGGCCTGCATGTATTTAAGTATATCACATATGTGCCTGATGCTCACAGAGGCCAAAAGAGGATGTTAGATCCCCTGAAACTGAAGCTAAGAATGGATGTTAGTCACCATGTGGGCACTGGGCACCAAACCTGGGTCCTCTGGAAGAACAGTAAGTGCTCTTAACCATTGAGACATGTCTCCAGCCCACTCATTATTTCTTATTTTTGAGACAGAGTCTCACTATATAGCCAAAGCTACCTGTGAACTTGTTATGTAGCCAAATTTGGCCAGGAACGTGCTACAGAGCCAATCTAGCTTGGATCTCAGGATGCTCCTGCCTCTGCTTCCTGAGTGTTACATTACTGGTGTGTGCCATTATACTGAGGTTAATTTGTTCTTATTTAACTGGTTATAAATGTATAATGCTCGCATTTATTTTACAGAAGTCATCTGTGTCTACTCTAGTGGAAGTTATAAAACCGTAGCTGAGTCAGAAACAACAATTTTCACTATTTTCCAAATTTGACAGAAAACATTCTAGATTGTATACTGTAACACTATCATACAAATCAGAATAAAGTCAAAATAACCTATCGATTTCTTTAAAAAAAATTTTTTTTTTCGTCTTTTTGAGACAGGGTCTCCCTGTAATCCCAGCTGGCCTGGAACTTACTATGTAGACCAGGCTGGCCTTGAACTCACAGAGATCCACCTGCCTCTGCCTCTAGAGTGCTGGGATTAAAGGCCTGCACCACCACAGCCGACTAGCCTATCAATTTCTCATAAGGTAGGTCAGATGACATGCAATGCAAAGTAGCCTATGGGTAGTTATGTTTTCTCAGATTTATTTTATTTTTTTTATTTTATGTGTCTGAGTGCATTGCCTACATGTATGTAAATGCACCCACATTGCAAAATGCCCACAAAGGTCAGAAGAGAGTGTCAGATCCCCCAGAATTGGAGTTATAGATAGTTGTTAGCTCCCATGTGGATGCTGGGAACTACACCCAGGTCCTCTGTAAGATTGGACAGTGCTCTTAAACGCTGAGCCATTTCTTTAGCACCTTTCAGATTTCTTTAGAAGTCTTTTCTAAATTCTGTGGAGGTCATTACTCTAAGTACTATGCATCAATTTTGTTCTACTTAACTTTTTAACTGGATTTTTGTGATTTTCATACAATATAGTTTGATGGTACTCAAGAGTCTATTTTTAAAAGTACTTTTCCTGTCAGAAATGCTGTTACACATCTACACCCCAGTACTTGGGAGGCTACAGCAGAAGGATCACAAGTTCTTGGCCAACGCAGGCTATATGATAAAACCCTGTTTCAAAACCAAAACAAAACAAAATCTAACTTAAAAAATCTGTTTAAATTTGGAGTTAACAGAATTAATCAGAGGTTGAAAAATAAGACATAACAATCAATACAAATAAAACACACTGAAATCTCTCCACAACTCACTGGGAGAAGGAGAAAAAGAACAATTAAAAGACAGCAAAGCAGCTGTTGTAGTGACAAATGCTTGCAATCACAGCACTCAGGAAGCAGAAGTAGGAGAATGGTCTAGTCTGGTCTTCTGTCTCAAAAAGGAAACAAACAAACAAAAAAAATCAAGCAGAAAAAATCCTAACCAATCCTAGACAAGATAGTTTATATATTTTAAAACACTAGATATTCTTTCTCTGGTATCTTACTTTTATTTCATATATTTGTAGATAACTGAAAATACATCCTACAAGAAAATGTACATATTATCATATCTGGGAACTATAAACTGGAAAATTTGAAAATTCTGTAATATCTATTTAGAAGGGAGGTTGGAATTCTGGATGTGTTCAGTCTGGATGATTAAGTTTCAGTTTTAGCAGTGCTCTGAGAAAATGATTCTTACCTTTTAGGAGTTGGCGATGCAAAACGCAGTTCTTCAAAAGAGTAATTTTCATATACCTTTAAGAAAGAGACAAGGAACATTGGCAACATTGTTACAGACATTCTCAGTCAGTGGAATGATAAAACATCCAATAAATAGTGCTGAGACCACTACTTATCCACAAGAGAAAAAGAAAAATGGCAAGACAATCTATAAAAATAAATTCCTAATATGCTAGAGATCCAAATCAAATGTAAAACACAATATTTTTTAAAGTTTAGAGGATATAATTCTTTTAAAAATATTTTATTTACTATTTTTATGTGTATGAATGTATTGCCTGCATGTATGTTAGTGTACCCATTTCGTGCAATGCCCCAGAGGTCAGAAAACGGCTTTGGATTCCCCTGGAACTGGAGTTAAGGGCAGTTTGTAGCTACGATGTGGGTGCTGGGAATCGAACCCAAGTCCTCTGCAAGAGCAGTCAGTGCTCTTAACTGATGCTCTCCAGCCCCGATATGATTTCTTAATCTTAATTCCACGACTAAGATTGAGGCTTGCTGTTCATTTACACAGTTCTGTGCTGGGTTTTTGTCTGCTTAAGTTTGCATGGGTCTTGTGCATACTGACACCACTGCTGTAGGTTTGTATGGGAAGGGTCCCAGGTGCCTGAAGGACCATTTCTGTATGGTCATGCACCTCTTCCTGGCTCTTAAAATCTTTCTCTTCCTTCTTCTGCAATGGACCCTGAGCCCTGGGTGGGTAGACCTTAATATAGGAGTCCTGTCCAAGGATCCACACTCTGTAGACTCGTATTCTCTGCCCTTTGGCCATTTGTGGCCTTCTGCATTCCTGGCCCTCTGTTGCATGAGGGAGTTTCATGGATGAGAATTGAAAGATGCATCAGTGTTCTCTTCATCCTTGTGGTATGTTTCATAAGTATTAGGTATAGAGGTTGCATCCTAGATGTGCCACTTAGGGTTGGGCAACTCAGACAACCTCTGTAGGTGACCAGTGGTATAACTCTGTAATAATCTCCATCTATTGAAAAAGAAGCTACTTTGATGGGTAGTGACTTTGATGAGATACTTGTCTGTAATTTTAAGGATCCGTATTTCCCACATAGTAAAAATTACATTTGTCTAGGGATATGAGAGCCTTGGTGTTTTCTCTAAGATCTATGACCTCTCCAGCTATGTGTATTTGGCTAGGTTTACAGTACCACACATGAGTTTGAGTGGGCTTTAAGTCTAATTAGATAGCTAATGATTACCCCTGAGATAAAAGTACCACTACTGCACCAATGTCATTTGCTGTCCTGGTCAATGATGTGGTTTTTAGGCCTTGAAGCTAGGGTTGGACCATCGATTGATGTTCTCTCTTACCAGCTTGCTAGTGCTCTCCAAAGCTATGAGAGCTAGTCTTCAGGGGAGGTAGCTTCCAGGTCAGTTCTAGCTCTGTTGTTCCAAATCCTGTGTCCAAAGTATGTTCTGTCTTCAGCAATAGGGTCTTACCATCAAGTTCTGGGAGGCATACAAGGACTGTGGCAATGGCCTGTGTAATTTTGGGAGTCTCTTAGGCTACCCTGGCCAACAACTCAAAGACAGTTTTCTCCTGTCTGGCACTACTTCTTGTTATATAGTCTTCAGCTATACTCACGGACTCATGTAGGGGTATTGTATGTGTAATTTTTCAGTAGGTTTTTGGACTAATAGGATACCCCTGGGTCTGAAATATGTCCTGTCTTCAGCAATAGGGTGTTACCTTCAAGTTCTGGGAGGTAATCAAGAGCTGTTGGAATAGCCTGTGTCATTTTTGGAGTCTATTGGACTACCCTGGCCAACAACTCAAAGGAAGCTTCTCCTGTCTGTCACTTATATAGCCTTCAGCTATACGCATGGACTCATGTAGAGATATTATAGGTGTAATCTGTCACTAGATTGTTGGACTAATATGATTCCCTCTGATTTTTTATACTAGCTAGGCATTATTTATCTCTCCTCTTTCTCTCCCAGTCTTATCCTCCCTCCCCACCCTTCCCATTAGGGGCTGAGACCTTAACAGAGTACCAGAGAGTGCCAAAATCGGGACTCCCCTTAGCAAACTTCCCCACTTTCAACTCTTTTAATACAGTAGATAATACATCTTTAATCTCAATACTAAGTTCATTTCAATCACTTATATCTAAAGTCACAGACCTGTGGTACTACTCAGAATTATTTTATCTCTAAAATAAAAAAACAGTCCAGCCAGTTCTCTACCTCAGTAACTCCTACTGTACCTATTTTTCAGACTTCTGGTCCCTCAAGGTCTTCTCTCTGAATGCTCTTCCATTTTCCTTTCCAGACCAACTTAAGCTTTGCTATTCTCTTTAACTCCCTTCTCTCATTGTTCTTTTGTTGAACTATCTGTCAAAATTTCAATGCTGAATTAATCACATTTATTTTCTCTCTTTCATGTGAAAGTACTATCAGTAATATGATACTGAATTTCAGCTATTTCAAGCATGCCTGCCAAATCTTTTCTGATCAGTCTTCTCTTTCATTCATTACAACTTTCATTTTCCCCCTTTGTTTCAAAATTCTTGATCTTAAGATTCATCACCCCATCTCTAACCTAAAACATAAACCTGCTATTGTAAATGGTTTTGAGGGTTATATGTTTATGACTATTAAACTGTACATTTTCCGTCTTGAGGTCAAATGAAAGAAGCACGACTCCTCCAGTTTAGATCAGCCCTACATCAGGGCTCTCCAAGTATTTTCCTGTGCCCTTTCTCTTAACTGTCTCATCAGTAGTGAAACTTGAGAGGCCAGTGTCTTTATTAGATCCTAAACTCCAAAGCTGTCATTCAATGCCATTTCCTCTGTCCTGAGGCAAATATCTGGAAATAGTGATCTACATTCATTTTGTCCTTAGCTAGCTTTGCTTCCTCTTCACTTAGTCATTCACCCTACTATTCCTCTATAAAATGTCTACCAAAATCAGTGATCAATTTTTGCTATATCCTTTTCAAAATGCCACTTCTGTAGAAGAACATTATTAATCCTTCTCATGATGCCCTTTCCTTGACTTTCATGTCCTGTCATAAGGCAGCTGTGGGATGTAGTGAGGAAAATCAAGTCTGGAGTAGATTCCCTGCCATTTACGTGGCCCTGGATAAATTACTTAATCTGTCTGTGCTACAGCTTGCAAAAACATGAAATGGGAATGGAAACGGCAACTTGCAGAGAGAGTTCTTGTGAATTATTATAGATAGTATGGTAAGAAAAATTGCAAGAAGTACTAGTATCCTGTGTCTTTATCTCTTTGAGTAGTATTCATACCTTTGTGTACTCCTCCCCCACTTTCATTGCTTTTTCCTTTTATTCTTATCTTGCAAATCAAGGTTTTTCAGAGTATAGATTTTGAATTTGAATCACTCTGTATGTTTTAAATGTAAATTCTTGAGCCTCTCTCCAGATTTATTAAATCTAATTCTCTGACTGGAAAATCTGTCTTTTTTAAAAATTATTTATTTAATAACCATATAATTAGAAGAAGCATTTCATTACACC
>NW_008358662.1:1128708-1140307 GCF_000622305.1 Nannospalax galili | reverse complement strand
ACCCTATAAGACATAAAATTGAATGAGGTTTTAAACTTAAAAAGATCTCCATTTCATTATTAAAGTACGGTTTCATACAGAAAAATTCATTTTTAATACAATTGACACTAAGATGCACATGCATTTCTAATCTTTGTATATCTGATTATTACTATTCACTAAGATGCACATGCATTTCTAATGTCTATATATCTGATTATTACTAGTCACAGTCAGTTACTTTCTGAGCTCCTTGGCATCTGAGCATGGATATAAAAGTCATCAGGTAGATTTCAATGGTAATGTTTTTCACATCTACTAATTATTAAGGAGCAAATTTTTATGCTTTGAAGAATTATTTTTTAATTAATTTAAATTTAATAACCATGCCGGGCGTGATGGCGCACACCTGTAGAGGTCTTTGTTTTAGGAAAGTCAGCTGTTCCTCATCTAGCGGTAATCAGTTGTCAATATTTCTCTTGGATAAGATTGGGGTCTGCTGTTCATTTTCCCAGTTCTATGCTGGGTTACTATCTGGGAATCCCTTTGGCCACCCTGGTCAACAACTCAAAAGAAGGTATCGCCTGTCTGGCATTGTTGCTTGTTATGTAGCCTTTAGCTATACATATGGACTCTTATGAAATTATATTGGCCTCTTTAATCTTTGGTTATACTTTCCTTTTGGGTGTTTAAGGCCATACAGTTGGTCCGGTAAACCAATTTATTTTTACTTTTAAGGTTGTTTGAGGATCTGTTCCTCAGGGGTCACATGGGCTTGGGAGGAGCCCCTGGCTCCTTTCTTTTACCAATTCAGCCTATGTGAAGGTAAATCAAAGGTCCTGCTCGACCATGGTTGGCTTCGCTTGGAAGCATGGAGGAAATGATTCCTCTGTGTTGACCCTCCTCTTTATAGACTGGACACTGGTTCAAGTCCATCTGGTGGGGTCTCCTCGGCCTCCTTGATCAAGAGGACAGGTGACTCACCACCATTATAGGACATTTTGAGAGATGCTCATAGTCCCCTGGAACTAGTCGACCTAGGAGGGCAAGGAGCAAAAACTGTCCTTTATGTCCCTCTGACCAAATTATTATAGGCCTCAAAGTATGTCTGTTAAACACCAAGAAGCTTAGTTCCACCAATCTGGTATTTTTAATTCTTGTGTGTCATGTAGATAAATCCTGGGCAAAGACCAGTTGTTCTCAGATAAACCTTACCTAGTCATATATTTCTTGATCTGCTATGTATAATTTGTCAGCAGGTTGTAGGAGTAATATGGTTCTCTCTCATTTTCAAAACTAGCTAGGCATTGTTTATCTCTCACATTGTCTCACCCCTCCATCATGGTTTTCCCACTTAAGGTGCCCCCATTTCCCCCGTTTCTCCCTTACTAATACCCTTCTCCTATGGTCCTACCTCTCTTGAGCTCCTTCTTTCCCTTTATCTCCTAGGTTCCTTGTATACTGTTCCCTGCCCCCTCCCTTAAACTAACCCAATTTTTATCCTGTTTTTTAAAAATAAGTGCTCCAGATGTTTCCAGAGGTAGCCACATGTCTGAGAATCAGTGATCTTAGAGTTTCTCAGCAATCTGTCCTGGAACTTCCTTCATAGAAAACAAATGATTTCCTGAGTGACATAAAGCCTTTTCTTGAGGTCAGATTGTGACCATTTTAGGTCTGTACATGCAACTTTCCTTGAATATATTTTATGGATATTTGATATTTCAGAGAAACCTAAAATTTATCATATACAAAACAATCTATCATCCATCTTAACGGAAACATGCCCCTTCTCCTACTTATCAAAACATATTACTCAAACTCCAATGGAAAACTTCATCTTTTATTTCCTACTTCCTTTTTCTTCATCCCACCCTCCATCAGCTATGAAATTGTGTTGATTCAACATCTTAAATATCTCTTAAGTCTATTCTGATTGACAACTCACTAGTCCAAGTGATCAGCCTATTTCTTCAGAGTAAGTCAACAGTCTTCTGGAGAGATTTAAACCAGCCATGCTTCTTATTCAGCTATCCCCTTAAGTAGGCTATATTATTTTTGTATAATCTATATAAACTACTAGTGAAATAATGCTCTTCATCCACTAGAAACCATGAATGGCTCATTTCTTTTTGAAAGTACCAAAATTCCTAACTTCAGCATACTGACAATTTTTACTAACTTCCTGTGAAGATAATATATTCATTTATGATTATTTTATTTTATGTTTATGAGTGTATTGCCTGCATGTATGTAAATGCACCTGTGTGGTGCAATGCCCACCGAGGTCAGAAGGAGGCATTGGATTACCCTGGAACTAGAGTTATGTATGGTTGTTAGCTGCCATGTGGGTGCAGGTGCTCTGTAAGAGCAGTCAGTGCTCTTAAATGCTGAGCCATCTCTCCAGCCTCTTTCAATATAATTTTTATAAAAACTGGACAAAATATTTTTAAGTATCTGCTTAAAGACAGAAACAAAAAAGACTGGAGATGTAGAAAATATTAGAGATTCCCTGGCATTTGGGAGAGCCTAAAAACTGAAGGGGCCTAAGTGAATCCTAAATCCCTGAAGACCTATGTTCTAGTAGCAGTAGTAAACTGAAAACAGGCAAGAATTTCACAGAGAATGAAAACCAGTTTTAAGCCAGGTCAACCTGACTGGATTAACCTGTTCTATGGGGGATCCCCTCAACATCTGTCAGAAACTACAAAAATCCTCTCTAGTGGAAGGAATATCATTAAAAATATATATGCTATAAGTTTAACACCTACAAGCAGCTCTTTAGACTTGTAATTTTTATGTCAACGTGAATAACTAAAATATTTGTTTAAGAAATCAATGGCAAAGGAAAAAATTTTCTGATAGGTAAAAAGAAATTACCTTCATCATTGTTATGGCAATATATCGTGCTTCCTTCACTATCATTGGTTCATATGAAACATCCAGCTTTGGTGACGCCAGCCCGCCAAAAGTCATGTCGGTATTAGAAGATGCTGCTGCTACTGCAGGACTGCCAGGAATCCTTTGAGCTTTCTTACCTTGGTCTTGTTGTAAAGATGTTTTTTTCTGAGAAACAGGTACGGCTTTCACTTCCACCTACCCATGATATTACAAAAACCAAATACTATTATATAATTATCCTTGACACATTGAAAGAAGCAATTTACAATTAAGAAAGTCAGTGATACAAATTTTGTTAGCATTGGCTCATCTTGCACATTCCATTCAAAGCCTTATGATACAAACTTCTGTCTTATACAATGAACAGTGGAAAGCAGAGGCTTCATTATTTTGAAATAAATAATCACAGATTTCAAAACACAAAAATGAAATCTACTATTTGTAAATCCAGGAAAGGAAAACAAAATGAATCTATACTGAATTCTTTCAGGAACTAACATTATAATCTTGTCTTCTATGAAAACACATTATCTGAATTCCTGCTGTACGATTCTACAAAAGTAAATGTATTTCACTAATAGCCTTCAGAAGTGACAAAGTTAAATATATTATACCTTAAGATCTAAAGATGGTTATTTACTTCAGTGAAGAAAAATATTAGATAGCACAGTTATTAATTTAAGCCACTGATTTAAACAATCTAAAGTTTTCAACTCTATTTCTACAATAAAATAGGAATTTCTTCTACTTATTCTACACATAGGAAAAGAGATTTAACAAAGGCATGTTAAAATACTGAAAAAAATAAACTTGCTAATAAAACTTTTTCAAAAATACTTTTGGGAGGCTGTGAGTATAGTTCAGTGGCTGTGTGTGTGCTTAAATGTATGAGGCAAAGAGAAAGTAGTTTGCAAGAATTACAAGAGAAAAATTTTATTGTTTTGCTTGTTTGTGTGCTGATAAAATACTTAACCCCTAGTAGCCAAAGATTTATAATACATACAATTTGAACACATTAGCTCTTTATCAGATGTTATTGAGCTTCCCTCAGTCACTGCTATTCTCTATGAGTACGACATTTGAAATTGACAAGACTAGGCAATTCAATATGGATTTTTCTTTCTTGCCCCCCTCACCCTCTCTTTCTCAGTCTTTTTGAGACAGATGGTTCCCCTGTAGCCCCAGCTGTCCTTGAGCTCATAGAGATCTGCCTGCCTCTACCTCCCAAGTACTGGGACTAAAGGTGTGCGCCACCATGCCTTTTTTTTTTTTTTTTTTTTGGTAAAGATAGGCTCTTTCATTCGCATGGAGTTCTTGAAATATGCTAGTCTGGCTAGCCAGTGAATTGCAGAAATCCTTCCAGTGCTGTGAATACAAGTGCAACTGTTTTTTTTTTTGTTTTGTTTTGTTTTTTAAGCATCTGATCTCGAGTTTGAATTCAGGTCCTCTTGTTTACAAGGCAAGCAATTGTTGACCTGAGATATTTTACCAGCCGCAATACTGATCTCTGCAGGAAAGGAAGAGGCAGCATAAATGAATATGGTAGTATTAAACAACTGAGGGACACCTTGCAAATTCAGAATGTCTCTAATGTGAGTTTTTTGCTTGTTTGGTTTTTGCAGTTAAGAGGAATGAACCAACGGCCTTGCAGTAGCAAGTAAGTGATTTTCCATTGAGCTACAACCTCTGTCCTGATTGTTTTTATTATGATGATGTTCTATGGGATCAATAGTTTGAAACTTTTCTTGTTTATATAAAGTGCAGATGTCAAATATGTTTGAAGAACCACAATCTTCGATCAGAGTTAAAAGAGATCATTACTCAGATGGATATAATGACCTGGGAACACTAAGAGTAGAGGAGACTTTGGGGTGCTCAGGCCTAAATGTGACATCTATATCACAGCTCCTCTCTCTCTGAAGGTTCAGATTATCAAGGAAGAGAGGGTAGAAAGATTGTAAGAGCCAGAAGTGGTAGGTGCATAGAAAAAAACAGTGTTTTCTAGATACAACAGGGCAGTAGCACATATGAACTAACATAGGTTATGAAAGTACGCACATGATCTGTGGAAGCCCAAGTCAGACAAAATCCCAGCATGGATGGGGTACGTGGGCAAGAAGCCTTGGCCCTAGCTGAGGATTTATTGGCATTAGAGAGTTGCTGGGACAGGGAGAATAAGCTTTCTTTAAACAGTGTGATGCTGGGAGGGCAACCATGCTTCAGGGGATAGGTTCACACCCCAAGAGTATTTGTGGAATATAAATTAGGCTCTATAGGCTCTAAAAAATACTGAGGACATGAAGTGGTGTAGGGTAGGAAGGTGGGGGTGGATTTGAAAGGAGATGGGGTCGGGGGTTGGAATATGATCGAAATACAGTATATGAAATTCTAGAAGAATCAGTTCTCTCCTCCTTGTTCCAGAGTTAGCTACATCTTATATAGTGCCAGCCTTGTCCCTGAGACATGATGATGAAGGTTGGAGTGAATGGATTTGGCAGTATTAGGTGTCTTGTCACCAGGGCTGCCTTCAACTCTGGCAAAGTGGTGGATATTGTTGTCATCAATGACCTATTCATTGACTTCAACTACATACATGTTTCAGTATGATTCCACCCACAGTAAGTTCCACGGCATGATCAAGGCTGAGAAAAGGACACTTATCATCAATGGGAAGGCCGTCTCCATCTTCCAGGAGCAAGATACCACCAACATCAAATGGGGTGATGCTATGCTGAGTATGTTGTGGAATCTAGTAGTGTCTTCATTATCAAGGAGAAGGCTGGGACCCACTTGAAGGGTGGTACCAAAAAGGGTCATCATCTCTGTGTCTGTTAATGTCTCCATATTTATGATGTGCATGAACCAAGCTCCACAGCAACAAACTCAATGGCTTTTCCAGCCCAAAGTTCCAAACACTTCCACAATCCTCCTAAAAACAACTGGGTCAGGTCCATCACAAAAGTACCCCACTTCTGGTACCAATTTCTGTCCTAGCTTGTTTCTCTATTGCTGTGACTAAATACTCTGACCAATACCAACTTGGGGAGGAAAGGGTTTATTAGGCTTACATCTCCCAGGTCACAGTTTATCGGGGAGCCCAAAGTAGGAACTCAGGGCAGGAATCTGGAGGCAGGAGCCAGAGCATAGGTCATGGAGGAACTCTGCTTACTGGGCAAGCACTTCTAAGCAGTAGTTAGAAGTGTTTTTTAGACACAGTTTCTAAATTACAGGTACTGTAATGTGCTGAATTAGATGCTTAAAAAAAAAACAAGAACAGAGTAGAAGGAATTACACAGAAAGATTAAAAAAGGAGAAAGGGGCAGTGACAATGAGAAGAGAGGAAAGAATAAAAAAGAAAATCATATAGTTAAGAAAAGAACCCAAAGATGGGGAGAAAAAACACAAAGTCAGACTTCAAAATGCAAGAAAAAAACACTTATCAAAAGAGACAATAGAAGAAACAAAGGAAAAAACAAAAAAGAAAATACATCTAATGAAATAAACACAACAGTGTATTAAGAAATTAAATGTTATGCTAATTTGGAAAATGGTATTAAATAAAGAACTTAAAAAGCTACATTAATGCTTATTGATTGTGATCAAAATTCTGTCATTAGATATGATTAGATGTGCAAAGGGAGGGTAAGAGAAGAAAACCTGCTGAGCAGGAAAAAGGGGAGGCATGCAGAAGGAAGGGATTTGAGTTAGAACTAAACTAAATGGTGGCTGGTGGGAGGGGGATGTGGTGCTGGAGGAGAGAGTACATGGTGTGTGACAATTTGTGTGCTGTTTCATAAATGTCCCAACCATCTTAAATGAAGAAATCTTGCAATGTGCCTTAAGTGTGTCACACAACTGGGGATTATTCATGAAATACACAGTTCATAATCACCCAGCATTCATCTAGTTCCCAGCTGTGGGATCATATGAGGCTCCAGAGACACTTCTCAGTTGAATGTGGTGGCTCAAGCCTCTAAAACCAGCATTTGGAAGGTTAAGGACTGCCACAAGTTGCAGGCCAAACTGATCTATACAGTGAATTAAAGGTTAGCTTGGGCTGTAGAGTAAGACACTATCTCAAAAAGCTAAAGATGATAACATTGAGACAATAAGGAAAGTTGGTATGAGCTGGATATTAACAACAGTATTGTGTGGAACCTGCTTCCCCAATGTGATAATGGGGTGTAGTTATGGAGAAAGATCTTCGTTCTTACGGGAGGCATGCTAAAGTATTTAAAATGATTTTAAATACCAGTATCTAGATTTTTTTTTTTTGGTCTTTTTGAGACAGGGTCTCCCTGTAGCCCCAGCTGGCCTGGATTCACTATGGAGACCAGGCTGGCCTCGAACTCAAGAGATCCACCTGCCTCTGCCTCCCGAGTGCTGGTATTAAAGGCGTGTGCCTTTTTACGGACTCTGAAAAGTTCAGCCAAATACATTACATGTAGGTATATAAATTGTATAATTATGTTGGGGCTGGAGATGGCCCAACATTTAAAAGCATTCATTGCTCTTTCAAAAGACCCAGGTTCGAATCCCAGGACCTACATGGGGGCTAACAACCCTTAGTAACTCCAGTTCCAGCGGATCTAACGTACTCTCTGTCCGCTGCAGGCACTGTACGACACAGGTGCACTGACATACATGCAGGCATAACACTCATACAGATATAATAAAATAATTGTATAATTATGTTAAAATTTATATATTATTACCAATATATCACATTCCATCTGTTACAAATAAAAAGATTAGATATGTAAATTATCAAAGGGAAAAAAAACCTTTAAATTTTCCATTATTAGGTAGTCATTTATTTGCTGATTTTTATCACTATCAGGATAAACAGTGATTGATTTCCACTCAATTATTTCTTCTTATAATTATTTCTTTCATTCATTCATTGATTCATTCACTGTTTCATTCATTCATTCATTTGCTTGGGGCAGGGTCTCAGTTTGGCTGGTTCCATTTTGGCAATCCTCCTGCCTCACTCTCCTAACTGCTGAGATTACAGCATGAGCCACTATACTTGTCGATTTTTTTTCTTTTAATTCCTTATCCTTTATGTTCTATGGAGTAATTTCAGAGTACTGGCACTAAATCATTTTGTTGGAACATAATCTGCCTTAAAAAGAAAGACAGAAGAGCCAGGGATGGTGGTATATGCCTATAATCCCAGAATGCAGGAGGCCAGGTGCAGCAGGACCATGAGTTTCTTGCCAGCCAGTTTGTGTAACTTAGAGTGTCTTAAACAATAAGACAACAACAAAGATGAGATAATATCAGAGGATATCATAGTAAGTGTATGTATATTATGTAACATATGAACTATATTCTATTCCATCATTTGTTTGCTTTTCTTGGTCATGATGCAAATTGTTATTCAGAGTTTGGGCCACCAAAAAATTTAAAGGCACTGCTAAAGGCGAATTTTTATTTAGTATTAGGGTCAAATGCTTTTTGATAGTTTTACTTTTTGGTCTTAACTGGTGTGAAAAATGTGTCATATCATTTTTTCACTGAATCAGGTAAAAAATTACATTTGTACTGCTTCACATTATATATCAAAGAAAGTATAAAACAGCTGAAATACTTTTATTAAAGTGATGCTGAAGAAAAATAATCTACTCTGAGTACAAAAGGATTATGTATTTTAGTCCACTCTAATCTTCAAAACAATCAAACCACTGTGTAATCCAACTTTGGAAGGCTAGAGGATTGGAGACCACATATACAAGTATTCAGTATCAACTTTTCAAGAACATAGCTAGAAGTTTAAATGACATTTATATCAATAGATTATATCACTAAGGATGCAATTATATTCATTATAATATTATACAAGTATGGTTCTAATGCCTTATGTAAAAATACATAATTTTATATTAATATTTACTAATTATCAATATTATTTTTATTTTTTATTCTTTTTAAAAATTTTATTTTTATTTTAGGTGTATGAGTATATTGCTTGCATGTATGTTAAATGCACCTGTGTCATGCAATGCCCAGGGGGGTCAGAAAAGGGCGTGGATCCCCTAGAACTGGAGTAACAGATGGTTGTTAACCTCCAGATGGGTGCTGGGAACCCAACCCGGGGTTGTCAGTGCTCTTCATCCTCTGAACCATCTCTACAGTCCCTCAATATTATTTTTAAAATGTGAATTCAGTAAATTAAGTACAGAATGTAGATGAGTCTTTTAATAAATATACACAATAAGTAGAAATGCATTATTCCATTCTTGTATTTATTCAATCCCTAATACTAACGGCCTTTTTTTCTAAATACCTTGCAATTTTTATATAGACACTGGAACTAATTAATATAAATAAATTATTTAAGTAATTTTCAGTGTCCTCCATTATATATAAAAAGAGAAGAGTAAATGAATTCTGAACACTTGCCATTCTCAAACTCTGATCAATTTCTTTTTGAAATTAAATTAAATTTTATTTTTATTTATTATTTTATGTGTATGAGTGTAGTGCCTGCATGTAGGTAAGTGCACCCGTGTCGTGCAATGCCGTGGAGGACAGAAGAGGCTGTCGGATACCCTGAAACTAGAGTTACAGACAGTTGGTAGCTGCCATGTGGGTGCTGGGAATCAAACCCGGGTCTTCTGCAAGAACAGTCAGTGTTCTTAACCACTGAGCCATCTCTCCAGCCCCTGATAAGTTTCTTAATATACACAAAATTACCTTCATGTTAGGAACATGTACCACATCTCCGTACTGGTCTTTGGTTTGAACAGTTATGGTAGTAGGCCAACCACAACGAATATCATCCTTATTCAGGATCAATGATGTCTTCTGAGGATCAGCATAAGAATCTGGCTGAAGCCATCTAAATGGTGGAAACAAACAAAAATGCAAATATTCATGGAACCTTTAATAAGAACATGAAACTAAGATTAAATACAAAATTTGTATTGAACAAAATGCTAAAAACAGTGTCTTCATTTCAGATTCAGAGATAGTCACAAGTGTTTCCCTAGTCTACATAGCAAGTTCCAGGTCACTGAAGGTTACACAGTGATATCCTGTCTCAAAAAACCAAACACAAACAACCCTTCCCATCAAAATGGAATCCCTAAAATAAAAAAAATTAAAATCAGAGTTTAGATTTTCATTTTTAATAGAAAACAAAACAAACTAGCATATTTTTTTCTTTTCATCCTAAAACAGCAAATAGCAAAATTCAATAAATTACTATCACATATTTCAAAATAATATCACCTTATAGTTCACTGGGTTCAAACATATAAACTACATTATTGTAAGCAGCATTTTGACATCATAATGGCTGCTTTCCCCTTTCATTGCTCCTTGGAAATGAAGCTTTAAACGAAAGTAATTCTAATATTTTAAGTACCTTGCAAGCCTTCCACCACTTGATCCTGGGACACAGGCAATGAAATCATCCAGAAAGGACTGTTCATTGCTTTGTATCTGAAGTGGTAAGTTTCCTTCAAGTGCCTCTAATATAGTTGGTGAATGAGAAAGGGCCAAACCCTTTCCAAGAATACCAGAGTGAGTTTTGCAAACCTATTAGGTTAAAAAAAAAAGATTAGTTATATATTTTATTTACTTATTTATTGTCTTATTGGGGAAAATGTTTCCTCCCATGCCTCAGTCTTACTTTCTTTAGTCAATAATATCAAATTCTACAAGGGAAATATACAGAAAAATAGTTCCAGTCTTTTCCTCAAAAATCAGGAATTTAGGCTGGATGTGGTGGCTCACACCTTTAATCCCAGCACTTCAGAGGCAGAGGCAGGGGACCTCTGTAAGACTGAGGTCAGCCTGATCTACATCAGGAGTTCCAGGCTGGCTGGAGCCATAGGGCGATCCTTTCTCAAAAAACAAAAACAAATAAAATCTGGAACTTGTGAGATCTTCATGCGAGATGAAATGGTGCACCTTCTCCTATGCTGGCCTGTGAGTTAGTTATATCCTCATTCGTCAGGTCAGGGCTTCTGCAGGCAGTTGTGGAAAGCACTCATTCTTTAAGTTCCCCTTATTAGCAACTATGGGTAAGCTATATTTGCTGTCTGGGTGAGGTGACCTTCATACCAAAGTCTTACTTGGGGAAAAAGTGGGTAGAAGTCTGATTTTGTGCATAAACCTCATCATTCTGAGTCTTTGCAAGTTAAGGAAAATAGGATGATAAAAGTGAAATTTTAGCTTTCAATATCTGATAAGTAAACCTTTCCAGAAAAAAATTTAATAATAAATTTCAAAAAACATTTTTGATAGAATGTTGCACTTTCCAGGGCTATCAAAATAGTGTAACAGTGACTTTGTATTTTACAACTTATACAAATTCAAAACTGTCATCCTTGGAGCCCAACAGACTTGAGTGCAAATCTTGGTTCTGGATAAGTTATGTGCATGCAGTATGGTCTTGAATTAATGAGTTGCCATTCCAGAATCTGCAAAATATATCAATTGGTGATAAAATAACACCTCTCTTATATGCTCTCTATAAAATTTGTTAAAGTGTACATAACAGACATGAACTGTTTGAGAAATACATATCACAACTACATGCCAAAAAGGAAATTTGGGCCACTTTTAAAAGTAGCAACCAGTTAATGATATTTTATATAGCATAGTAATCTCTGACATGATAGTGTATGAGCTCCTACATGTGAATGATGCATGACATACACCATTTATTAAATATCTTTTTAAATTATTTTTGTTCCTGAAGTACAAA
>NW_008358662.1:1127190-1128661 GCF_000622305.1 Nannospalax galili | reverse complement strand
CACACACACACACACATACACACACACACACACACACACACACACAAACAAGCTGGTTGCTTTTTAAAATCTAAGAGTGCTTTACATTACTAAGAAAACCATGGCTCCCTATGACTTTAGCAAAGTTGTCAAAGTAATGGATTTTGTCAGCAAACAACCAGAGGTCAAAGTTCAACCTAACTGTGTGATCCTGGACAAATTTTCTATATTCTCTGTGCTTCAGTGTTCTTTAATATAGACAATATTGGACTCACAGGGCTGGTATGGGGACTAAAGGAGCTTAAAATACATGAAAAGATTAGAAATCATGCTTGATAAATCAAGATAAAATAAATGTATGTTTTATTACTGTTTGATCAATTCATCTCATGAAATAGAAATAAATCAGAAAATGTGAATACTAGCTTTTATTTATCAACTAAGCAAGTCTTTAGATAAATCACATAACTTTTGTGAACTTTTGATACTGTAAGATGCACAAAAATACTAACTTCAAAGTGTAACTGTAAAATTAGAGAAATAATATTAAAAATATAAACTAAAGTATTGTATAAATATTATGTAAATCAGTATTAATATTAATTACATGTACTTAGAAAGATCCTATACAGAATATAGGCACAATTTAAATCAGCGTTATCCTAATGTGGGCTCAATATTCTCCGAATCATGGTGAAACTGGAAAAGAGTAGATATAGTAAAATGAATCCTTTATTCTAAAACAACAGCCTTTCTATTTTAAGCTGTGAAATGACCTACTTGAGATACTACTGATTAAAACAGCATATTTTAAAGTTTTTAAATCTAATGAAAACAATCTTATCTGTGGAAAAAATTTTTGGGTAAAAAATTAACAAAGATTGACATAATATATCCAAATCAGGACTTCAACTAAAATAGTATTTATTTATTTCCATTATGATGTCAAATGTACTAGTTAACTAGTGTCTATTCAAACAAAAATTATTAGTAAATAACAATAGCAACAAACTGATGGCTCCCAAATGCCTAGGGCTGGGGTTGCAGATTTTAGCTCAGTGGTGAAGCACTTACTTAGCAAGTGCAAGGCCCTGGGTTCTGTCCTTAGCTCCAAAACAAAAGAGGACAAAATTACAAAGAAGAGTACCCACCCAAAAAACCCAAAACTGAAACAAACAAAATAAAACAACAACAACAAAAAACAAGGCAACCAAATACCTAGGGCCAACTGATTCTATGATGTTATAAAATATGTCTATCACAATCGGAACTCACCAATTGTATGTTCTCTACCTGGTGTAATTTCCTGTCAAATTTTATAATACAACCATACACCTAGAGTTTCCTTTGTCAGTCTCTCTAACTGCAAATGATTAGAATGAAATACGTAACCACTGAATCTTTCGTTGAAGAAAAGTAAGGATAATCTTGTGAAAGCATTGTTTTTAAAGTAATAAATATAATTTATAATTTATCTTTAAAATAAATTTCA
>NW_008358662.1:1110644-1127098 GCF_000622305.1 Nannospalax galili | reverse complement strand
CCTGCAATGCAGCCTCTTCAAGAATTTCAAGATCTTCCTCCAACTCATTACCTGCTATGCAAATTAATGTTTTATTAAAATATACTAATAACCTTTCCAATTCTGTGCATTCACTATCTTTTTACAACCTCACTACTGTAGACTGAAAAGATTTAAAATTCTAGATAAATCCAGTAGTTTACACTGTAAAATATATGATAACTTTGGTATTGAATATAAGCTATATCCTTCAAGGATCAAGGAACATCTACTGAATGGTGTGCAAAATTAGAGAGACAGGGTCTCCTTGTAACCCAGTTGCCCTGGAACTAGCTGCATAGACCAGACTGGCCTCAATCTCACTGAGATCCACCTGTCTCCCAAATGCTGGGATTAAAGGTGTGCACCACCACATTCAACCAAAATATATTTTATTTACTGATTTTTCTTTGACAGTTTAAGTTACGAATGTTAATGTCACTAAAGAGGAAATAGTCAAATGGAATAAAAGAAGTGTGGAATAAACATTTCTCTCTTTATTATCAAGACATTTCCCTAGGGATTTCCAGTATCAATAGCTTCTTATGCATTATTATTCTAGTAACTTCACAGATAAATCTTAACTCTATATGTGTATGTCAACATGCATAAACACATATATAAAGTTGGGTGTTCAAGAATAGATTTTCTTCTGTCACTTGCTTTTCTCATTTAATATAATCTGGACAACTTTCTCAGGCCATATAGCTGCATTTTCTTTAATAGCTGCACAGATGTGCCATTATCTATCTAGCCAGGTTCCAAAAGACAGATATTTTGGTTGCTGCTAGATTTTGGAATCAAAGCACAGCTATATTCACCCTTCTTTCAAAATATATTGTTTGATCATTTGTGTAAGCATGTATTAAAAAACAGCCATGTGAAAAAGTATATACGTGGTCATGCACCAACTCTGGCTCTTAAAATCTTTCCACCCCATCTTCTGCAATGGTCCCTGAGCTGTGGTAGGAAAGGTTTAATATAGGAGTCCTATCCAGGGTCACATACTCTGCAGTTGCTTATTCTCTAAAACTTAGCCAGTTGTGGCTTTCTGTGAACCCAGTAAAGAACAGGGGAAACGGGCAGCAGACCCCAACCTGAGCCAAGGAACTATTGGCAAATGATTACTGTGGGGTGAGGAACTAGATCTTCTTTAAGGGTGTGACTCTAGATAGGCTGACTAGACTCCAGTGGCTGAATTTGCACCAAGGGACACCTGGGTAAAAATGCTTGACCAGATAGGATTTAACATATATGACAGAATGCCTGAAATCTGGTATGTGTGGGGAGGGCTATGGGGGATGAGTCTAAATTTGATTAAAATGTATTATATGAAATGCATAGAAACTCAATAAAAATATTAAAAATGAACAAAAAAGAAAAGTATATACATGGAAACTTTTAACAGTTATTGACAAAGTTCCTCCAATAAGGGTGTTAACAATTTTCTTCATATATGAAGAGAATAAGAGTTTAAATAAAACACTGTCATATTTCTAACAAATACACTAATATTAAGCAGAATTAAGGTAACTGAGAAGACTAAAAGGGATGAAGTCAGAATGGGACCTAAGAAGAAATGACAAAGAAAAAGGTGAAGAAAAATAATGGAAGGAAATAATGAATGGAATGGGAAGGTTGGCATCAGAGGAGGTACAGATGGACTTTAAGGATAAATATGTGAATGTGTATGTTTATGTGTGTGTATAAGGAGAGTACACACATGTGTGCACCTGAATAAATGAAAAAAGATTTTACAGAACCCTTCAGTTTCCTTTTAAACAAATTTAGACCCATCAGTACATTAAACAACTTGGTTATATGTGGTTATAGAAATGGTGTTGAAAACTTATCTTCACATGCTTTACAATAAACATGCTTTACTCAAAATTTCTTCTGAATCATAAACACCTATTACTTAACCAGACTCACCAATAGGAAGTGCTAGATCCTTCTTCATCAAAGCTGCTGCACAAACCCCACCAAGATTGGCTAATTCTTTTTCTAGCTGAATAACTCCCTGTAGAAACGCAAAAAATTTGCTGCATTAAAAATTTTATGAATGTGCGTTATGAAAAAAAAGGTAATTCAAATTCAGGCATTACCTTTGAAATTAGAAAGAAGAAGCAAGAGATTGAGTACTTTGCCACATGTTGGTAGGAGGTTTGGGTTGACAGCTCCAAAGTCCCAGTCATTTTTTATTCATTATTTAGGGGAGTATGCCCTTGGATTTGTTTTAGCGTATGCTTTAAAACATTTAAAAAATTCGTAGTGGGGCTGGAGAGATGGCTCAGTGGTTAAGAGCACAGACTACACTTGCAGAGGACCTGGGTTTGATTCCCAGCACCCACATGACAGCTAACAATTGTCCTAAATTCCAGTTCCAGGGGATCCAACACCCTCTTCTGACCTCCACGGGCATTGCACGACATGGGTGCACTTACACATCATGCAGGCGATATACTGATACACATAATTTTTTTTTTTTAATTTGTAGGAAGTTTGTCCCTTTTGTGAAGTCCATTTCTGTTATGTACTCAGAAAGGTAGGGTCATGTGAGCAATTTCAGCACAGGCAGAGTTACACTTCAAAATTCAGCTTCACTTATATGGGGTCATGTTGCATAAACTCAATTATCTTCATGTATTAAAAGCAGCAAAGGATTACTATACATAATTAAACTACAAAATATTTTAAATTATAAACCTCTAACTTGTAATGACTTTAATTGACTTTAAGTCAATTGGAAGTCTTAAATAGGCAACTATCCTTACCATAATGGAAAGATAATTAGTTTTTACCTCATCAGGTCCAGGACTAAATTCATATCCAATCGCAAAGCACTTAAAACCATAGAAGGAAGCTTTGTCATCTTTCACATAATCTGAAGCAGTTTCCAGTGAAAAAAGCGCTTCATTTCCTAAAAAAAAAAATTAAAAAAAAGTGCATATAAGAGAGTGTGAGAGAGTGAGAGCAAGAGTAAGAGAGCTAGAGAGTGAGAGTAACTGAGAGAGAGAGAATCCAAACAAGAAAGCATAAGTGCCAGTCCCTGATAGTAAGGTCTAAATCTGAAATAACTTGCTAGTTTTTTCTGTTTGAATTAGGTAATCTTCCACCCTGGCATCTAGCTTTTTCTGATCTCTTCACAGATCAACCAGTTAATCAAACAAAGGTGGATCAGAGTCAAAGGAAAAAGTTTACTTTTAAAATATTTTATCTATTATTTTTTATTCTATGTATATAAATGTATTGCCTGCATGTGTATAAGTGCACACATGTTGTGCAATGTCTATGGTGGTCAGAAGAGGGTGTTTGACCCCCGGGAACTGAAGTTATGGATAGCTGCTAGCTGTCATGTGGGTACTGGGACTTGAACTTGGATTCGCTATAAGAGCAGTCAATGCTCTTAACCGCTGAGTCATCTCTCCAGTCCAGGAAAAAGATTTTAAAATTTATTAAGGCAAGATTAGGAGAGAGATAACAAAGCTTCCTTCAATGACTTTATAAAGTAGCTATAGATTATTGGTTAAAAGTAGAAGACTCCACAGAGAATAAAGACTTTAGAAAACTTTCTTTTAAAAGAGAGGCCTAAATATCAGAAATAAGTATACACATTTACAAGCTCTTACACACACCCACACCCACATACATACCATACATACACACAAACACAAACACATACACACACAATCTTTAAAGGAAGGACTGGAATCAAATTCACCTTTTTTGTAGCTTGGTCTCAAATACACAGAGGGCTCAGTATCGACATTGTTCTTTATTTATTATTTTCATAAAATCTTCAAAACAACCCCCCCATTCATATTATAGAATGCCCTTTGCCCAGCACATCTTATTTATTCTTTATTTGTAATCCAGACCCATAAGTCTTTAATAATTTCCTCTAAAATTAAGCATTTTCAAAATGCATCAGTAATGTACATACATGTATCTATTTTATTCCATAAAAGAGAGAAGAGGAAAAAAACTTACCTGGTAACACTAAGACCATAGTTGGCCACCCAGAAGATCCTGAAAACTTCTTTAGTTCTATCCATGAATTAAGATTTTCATGAACAGATATCAATTTTGGTCCATAACCTGAATTCTGAATAGTTCTAACAGGAATCAACAAACGAAGGACATCTTCTGACTGTGCAGTACCACACTGAGGGTCAAATTCGATTGTCATCCACCTGACACATTCTGGGAATGTCACCTGGCAACAGACAAGGGAGCATGAACATATACACACACACACCTGTATCTGCGTATGTATGTATACTTTTATTAAATGAAAACAGAATGATAAATTAATGATAAAATCAAAGAAAGAAGGAAGGAACAGAGTAGTGGAAACTGAAAAAATCTTTATTTGTTTTATGATTCGATTTTGGACTGTATAATTATTTAAATACTTAGAAAACAAAATGGAATTTAAAACAAATTCCTAAAAATTTAAATTTAATTAACTAAATCACCCAATTTACTTTAAAACAAAGCAATTTCACATTTTTCTTGGGATAGACTTATGGGATAATATATCCAACTACCAACCCATACACATAGTATACACACTCAAACCAACAATTAAATGAAGTTTTCATTTCAATATTTCCAATGTCACTGAACACAGGAACTCTGGATGTAGGATAAAGGAGATTCAGGAATCCCAATTGTCCTGATTATGAATTCATACTATTAATAAAACTCATAAGATAGTTTATCCTTTACAAGCTACATATATGTATAAATCTATTTATAAATGTATATATGGTACATGGGTATTAATATGTATGTGTGTGCATGTAAAAGGAATCAGGGCCCTTTTTAAAATTCTTTTAAAAGAAAATGGCTGGTTGCTGAGAGAAAAAAAATGTAATATAAACCTAAACACTGGATCATTCCAGAGAGGAAGGAAGCAAGGAATGACTACAAGGCGTTATCTAAAACACTCAGCAAGGTAAACTGAAGAGACTCTCCTTCGACAAAGACATAAGGTCCAGTTTCTCTAACACATAAAAGTTAAGGAAACCAAAAGATACAGAGATGGATGAATAGGTTTAAAGAGATTCAAAATTTAAAGGACCTTAAGAGGCCTAAGGAATTATTTATGTATTCATATTACTTATCATATTCAAATTCAAACTAACTCGTAAAATACATGATATTTGATGATATTAAGGAATTGTCTTTTTGGGTTTTTTTTGTTGTTGTTGTTTATTTTTGAGAAGGGGTCTTCCTACACCCCAGCTTGCCTGGAATTTGCTATGTAGACCAGGCTGACCTAAATCTCACAGAGCCTGCTAGAATCAAAGATGTGTGCCACTTCATCCAACAGAATTGTTCATAAGTGTGATTACATGATGGTTATTTCAGAGTGCCCTTATATTTTAGAGATATGCAGAAGAAAATATCATGAATTGCTTTACAATAATATAAAAAGGGAAGGATTGGGGAATAAATCAAACAGATTTGATTAAGAGTTGAAGACTTGGTCCTCAGGAGGCAGAGGCAGATGGATCTCTGTGAGATCAAGGCCACCCTGGTCCACAACATGACTTCCAAGTGGGCTGTGACTAGGGAGATCCTGTCAAACAGCAATCAACAAAAAAGTATTGAAGACTTGTATCTAGGGAAATGAGTAATGATGAGTAATCTATTGAACTGTTCTGAATATTTTACAAGCACACAAAAGATAATTAAATTGGTGAAATGCATGCCTTCTTATTAATTTATATATAGTTAGACAAACAGGTAAGAAGCACTTTTGAATACTCCACAATAACAATCTTAAATTTTAAAATGTTTTATCCATTAAATAAATAAGATGCCTAGTAGATTACATTAAATCTTTACTGGGTATATAAATTTTCAGAGATCAGGTTATGGTAGAAACAATGTCAGTGGTTAAGAGCACTGGCTGCTCTTGCAGAGGACCCCCGTTCCAGTCCCCACACTAACAGCAAATAAACATGTGTAACTCCAATATCAGGGGGATCTGAGACCCTCTCCTGGCCTCTTCAGGCAATGTACACAAATGGTACACTTGACATCCATTCAAGCAAAAAACTTATACACATAAAATAAAAATAATTAAATAAAATTTAAAACTGTAGACTTATGGGCTGGGGAGATAGCTCTGTTTGCAAAGGCCTTGAGGATCCCAGTCTAACCTATAGGGTCTTCATTAAAAAAATCATGACATGGAGGTGTGTGCTTTAATCCCAGAGTTGGGAAAGTAGAGACAAGTAAATCCTTGGAACTTGTTAGCCAGTTAGCCTAGCCTACTTGGCAAGTTCCAGGTCAATGAGAGACCTTTTTTTAAAAAATGTGGAAAATGCATAATGAATGACACTGTAAGCTGTCCTCTGGCTTCTGTACACATGCACAAACACGAGCATGCACACATGCATACATACACAAAAATATAATTTACAAATTTTATGACACACATTCACTAAAATTACAATATACAGCATGGAATTTAGCATTATATACTGTATTACAGTTATAAAAATGTCTCTAAACAACTCTTACAGATCTACCAAACTATAAAATCTATGAAGTTCTGTCTTCGTGTCTTTTGTATATCCAACAGTACCTAAATATCTGTGGATTCTCTATACTTACATATACAGAAAAGGTCACAATTCTGAACACAGTCAAATTATTCTTTCAGGTACCATTTAAAATCTCAGAGATGGCTCAGCAGTTAAGATCACTGGCTGCTCCTGTAGAGAATTAGGGTTTTGTTCCCAGTACCCATATGATACCTAATAACCATCTGTAACTCTAGTTCCAGGGGATTTGATGCTCTTTTGGCCCCTACGGGCACTGCACACATGAGCGCACGAACATATATGCAGGCAAAACACTCATACACATAAAAATATAATTAAAAATTATATATAAAAATCACCAGGCTTGGTGGTGAAGGCATTTAATCCCAGCACTTGGGAGGTAGAGGCATGCAGATCTCTGTGAGTTCGAAATTAGCCTGGCGTATAATGAGTTCCAAGCCAGCTGGGGCCACAGGGAGACCCTGTTTCAAAAAAACCCCCAAAACGAAAATCTCAAATCAAATTTTTGAATTAGAATTCTCACTGTGAACTGGTGAATACCTTATAGTGCATCACACAAGCAGGTTTGTACGGGTGCTCACTCTCTATGACGGCATAGTGATTGGAAGTTGTACAAGCTGAGAGACCTTGTTCAGGCTGGTTTCCTGTTGTGCTATCAGTTGACTGATTGGGATTGAATGCAGGGGGTGCATACTTCTGATTCAAAATGGCAACTGAAGGAAGCAATTGCTGAACAAGACCAAAGACTTCGACAGCAACCTAGTAAATAAGAAAAAAAGTACATAACGCAAATATGAAATTTATTTTAAACTACTGTAATTGTTCATAAAACTTATTAGTAACATTTTCCATCCAGAATTTCGATAGTATGTTTTTAAACAAAAATGTATTCCAAATGGACAAAAAGTTTCATCTTAGATGCTATATAATCTATATTTTAAAACCCTTGCTTTCCTGTGATCTGTAATAACAATTTTTTCTCAATTTTTAATTGTGTCAAAGAATCAACAGTTCATGATTTTTTTGTGTGTCTTATTTCACTACTGCAAAATACTCCTTTTTCTACTGCTGTTATTATTTAAGATGGAGATTTGGCATCAAGGTCATAAATTTAAAAAAAAACTCAGTTAACCTAATTTTTTTATATGTCATAGTTCTAAAATATATTTCCCATTCCCAAATTCTTCAAATGTGAAGCCAACATGTAAGTATAGTTTTTAATCTACAATCCCGGAATTCAAGGATTAATATATCTTTCAAGGAAAGATGAAACTCCTAAAACTGATCCATATTATAAGAGATTCAAAGTTACAGAATAAAATTACACACCTTGGGAATAGCAGCAGCTACTGGTCCTATGTAGGCTATGATAAGGGGAAGCAGCATGGAAAACAGACTGGAAGAGCTAAGCAGTTCTGGAATGTCATCAGCTAGAAAAGGCATTAAAATTATAGTTAGAAGGTAGTTTCATTGCACTGCATACATGCTATACTAATCCACATCCTATTTGAGAAAATACTGTTGCTATGAACTGTTTGTAAAGGACCTGGTACTATTTAGTCTAAGGGCTTTACTTGCACGCATTAGCTCAATTCTAACAGTAGATGCTTTTATCACCTCTAGTTTTTTGATGGTTAAGCTAAGATAAACAGTGTTTGTATATCTTATCTCAAATACTTAATGTGTCTTAAATACATGTATAGGTAAATGTTAGAGCTAGGATTAGAGCCTAGGTTAATGAGCCTAGAGTAATGATTTTAAACACAGCTATAACAGTGACATTAGGCAAAATGGAGAAGGTAATAGTCAATTATTTTTTTTCATCTGTTTTGTTTTGTTGTTATTTTTGTCTTTTTTTTTTTTTTTCGGCACTGAGGACCGAACCCAGGGCCTTGTGCTTGCTAGGCAAGCACTCTACCAGTGAGCTAAATCCCCAACCCCAATAGTGAGTATTTTTATACTGATAATTCTCCTAATTAATATAGAAGATACCTAGATAATTAGATGGAGAACAGGAGAAAGGTGGCAGTGAGATTACTGAGTTATTACCATCCATGAAAAGGAAGACATGAGTTTTCACTATGACAGCTTGAACTAGGTACTGGGAGAGCACAGAAAGAGGAAAGGAGCTTTCAGTGAAAGAATAGTCACAGAACCTAGGTGAATTTGAAGAAATACAGTTACCCAGACATTTGGGTGAATGGTGATACTTAATGGAAACAATGCACAAAAAAAAAAAAAAAAACAAAAAAAACTACTACTAAGGAATAGAGCAAAAGACACAGTTTAATCAACACAGGAGAGTTTTCTCTTACTGGGTGAACAAAGAAAATAAAACCATCAAATAATTCCTTTAGAGCACTCTTAAAAATCTACACCTAAGTAAGGAGAGCTGGAGTGATCCAAAGTCAATGCATGTATAGCTGGATATAGAAGAAAACACTCTGGGATTCTACAGATGACTCCTCTTTAGTAACTGCACAAGTGAAGGATGACATATTCTATACTATGACTATAAAAAAAGGAAAAGACAGTCTTACCATCCACAGCAAGAGCTCTGTGCAACAGGTCCTTAGCAGCCCGAACAACAGTGCTTACCACAGAGAGAGCTCTGCTACAGTTTTTATCTTCTTCATTGGCTTTACTTAGAAGTTGAGATTGTAAATCTCCATCAAATTCACTCCTATGACATGAGTAAAGTACAAGAACAGATTACTGTGGTAACTTGAGGAATCATATTGAACATATGTAAATCAGAGCTTCTCAATATAATTAAAGCAGAAAGCATTACAGAATTATAGTTTGGACAGTTTAGGAGATAATAAGGGATTTGAACAAAAACAAAGCAAAAACCATAAAATAGAGGATGCTATTTTAAATGAGATCAAGTTGCTCCTTGATGAACTGATATTTAACAAGAAATATGAATAAATGTGTCTTCATCTTTCCAGCTTATATTGTACCAAAACTCCTTTAGAAAAATGTTCTCTTCCATAGTTCCTTTATAATAAAGATATAAAACACGTTATATTTACTCATAATACATAGAGAGTATATGAAAAAAAAACTCTAGCATTAAAAAAAAAAAAAAAACTCTAGCCCTGGATTGTGTTTAAAAACAAACAACTGAGGCTACGGCTGAGATCCTAGCAGACAGCCTGAGAGGGTGTGCTCTAATGTCCATCAGTGTAGCAGCTGTGATCTCAGCAGACAGCCAGAGAGTGCTGGGTTCTGGCCTCCCTCTGGCACAGGGGCTGAGAACACAGCAGACCAACTGAGAGTCCCAATCCCCTCCCCTTAGGGAATTTCCCAAATTTTCACTGAGTTCCTGCTAATAGGAGTCCAAATCTTAGAAGGAAGTTTGATTATACCTGACTGGAACCTGACTTGGGCTTCAGTGGGTGCTCCTGAACAGCTGATCTTAAGCCATCAGTTCCCTCCAAAATAAAACCTGCGAGAACCTGAACCCTGTATCAACCAGCTTTACATAACCAATAAGGAAAGGACCTAGGCACCCCGATAATACATAGACAAGCGTACTTCAACCTAATTCTCATATCAGATCATAAACAACAAAAGAAATTCACATGCCAAAATCACAATGAAAGAATAACAAAATGGAAAGCCAAAACACTATGCACCCACCAAACTCCACCAGTCCTGTAAAGAGTACTACAAGGAGAACCCCCTAGAGATAACCCAGGACACTGAATTTAAAAGAACAATCATAAACATGATCAAGGAATTCAATGAATTTAAAGAACACACGAACAAACAAATCAAAGAACTAAAAGAAGATAGGGATAAACTTCTGATTGAATTCACAAAAGAGAAACATTGAAGAAACTCAGGCAGAAATGAAGAATGAAGTGTAAAACTCAATAAACCAACTTGAAACAAGAGGAGAAAGCCTCACTGCTAGAGTGAATGAAATGAAAAACAGAATATCAACACTGAAGGATAAAGTTGCAGAACTGGATCACTCAAGCAAAGACTACGGAAAATTTTAAAAAACACAGAAATGGAATATGCAAGAGATGTGGGACACCATGAAAAGACCAAATCTATGGATCATAGGAATAGATGAAGGAGAAGAATTTCAAATTAATGGTTGTGCTGGGTACCTTTAGTGTCAACTTGACACACCTGGGTTGAGGAAGCCTCAATTGGGGAATTTCCTCTATTGGACTGGCCTGTGGCCATGTCTGAAGGGCATCTTCTTGATGAGGGATATGGGAAGGCCCAGCCCACTGTGGATGGTGCCATCCCTGGGCAGATGGACCTGTGCTGCATAAGAAAGCAGGCTGAGCAGGGGCCAGGAGAGCAAGCCAGTAAGCAGCGTTCCTCCATGGCCTGTGCTCCAGCTCCTGCTTCCAGGTTTCTGCCCTGAGTTCCTACCTTGGGCTCCCTGATAAACTGTGACCTGGGAGACGTAAGCTGAATAAACCCTTTCATCCCCAAGTTGGTATTGGTCAGAGTATTTTGTCACAGCAATGAAGAAATAGACTAGGACAATGGTGTTGACCAGATCTTAAGATTGTAGGAGAATTTCCCAAAATTAAGGAAAGACATCTCCATACAAATACAAGAAGCACACAGAACACCAAATAGACAGGATCAGAAAAGAAACTCATAGTAAAAACACTAAATGTACAAAGCAAAGAGAGAATACTGAAAGCAGCAAAAGAAAAGCAAGTCACATACAAAGGAAAGCCCAACAGAATTACACCTGACTTACCAATGCAACTACGAAAGCCAGAAGAACCTGGACCAAGGTATCTCCAGTTTTACATGAAAATAGATACCAGGCCAGAATACTTTACCCAGCAAAAATGTCAATTATAGTTGAGAGGGAAAGAAAAATTTCCATGACACGAAAAAGCCTGAAAGAATACACGTCCACAAAACCAGCCCTTCAAAGAATACTTGAAGTAATACAGAGAACAGAGAAAGAAACAACTATACCCCAGGGGCAATGAAAGAAAATAAAGGTAAAACTGAGGAAACAAAAAATTAGACTGAGAACATAAACAGCAATCAAAAAGCACCTTTTAATAATAACCTTAAATATCAATGGACTGAACTCCCCAGTCAAATGACACAGGGTAAGTGAATGGATTAAGAAACAAAATCCATCTCTGTGCTGTCTGCAAGAAATCCATCTCACCTTCAAGGACAGGCACTACCTTAAGGTAAAAGGATGGAAAAGAATATTCCAAGCAAATGGCACTAAGAAACAAGCAGGGGTTGCAATACTAATATCTGACAAAACAGACTTCAAAGTAAAACTAATTAGAAGAGATAAGGAGGGTCACTTCATTCTGATCAAAGAAATACTCAACCAAGAAGATATTACAATCCTTAACATATATGCACCAAACTCTGGTGTATCCAAATTCATAAAAACAACACTACAGGACTTTAAGACACAGATTAACCCAAAATCAGTAACAATAGGGGACTTCAGTACCCCACTGTCTCCATTAAATAAGTCAACTGGACAAAGAATAAACAGAGAGACATCTGAATTAAATGACAGCATACATCAAATGGACCTAACAGACACTTTTCGAATATTCTACCTAAGCACCAAAGAATACATTCTACTCAGCACCCCATGGAACTTTTTCAAACACTGACCGCATACTGGGCCACAAAACAAACCTCAACAAATCCAAAAAAAAAAAAAAAAAAAGAAATAATTTCATGCATTCTATCAGACCACAATGCAATAAAGCTAAAATCAACACTGGACAAAGCCCTAGTCACTAAAGGAACTCATGGTGATTAAACAATACACTCTTAAACAATGAGTGGGTCAAAGAAGTCATTAAGAAATGAAAGAATTCCTGGAATTCAACGAAAAGGACAATACAACACATCACAACCTATGGGACTTTAAAAGCAGTCCTAAGAGGGATGTTTATACCTCTAAGTGCCTACTTTAAAAATTAGAAAGAGCCCCAATAAATGACCTAATACTACAACTTAAGACACTGGAAAAGCAAGAACAAACGAAACCGAAACCCAGCAGAAGAGAAGAAATAATAAAAATCAGAGCAGAAATTAATGATACAGAAACAAAACAATACAAAGAATAAATGAATCTAAGAGCTGGTTCTGGAAACGCTAAACAAGATAGAAAGACCCTTAGTCCAGTTAACCAAAAGAAAGAAAGAGCAAATCCAAATCAACGAAATCAGAGATGAAAGGGGAAATATCACAACAGACACCCAAAAGATCCAGACCATTATACGGGAATATTTTAAAAATCTGTATGCTACTAAACTCAAAAATCTAAAAGAAATGGATGGATATTTAAAATAATGGTAACTACCAAAGTTAAATCAAGATGAAACCAACAGTTTAAACATATAAGGAAATCAAAACAGTAATACAAAGCCTCCCAATTAAAAAAAGCCCCAGCCCAGATGGATTTATGGCAGAATTCTACCAGACATTTAAAAAAGACCTCCAACCAATACTACTTAAATTATTCAAGATGATAGAAAAAGATGAAGAACTCCTGAATTCCTTCTATGAAGCCAGCATCACTCTAATACCCAAACCGGGTAAAGACAAAAACCAAATAAAACTATAGACCCATATCCTTAATTAACATAGATGCAAAAATTCTCAAAAAAATACTTGCAAACCACATACAGACACACATCAAAAAGATCATTTACCATGATCAAGTAGGCTTTATTCCAGAGATGCAGGCTGGTTCAATATACTCAAGTCAATAAACATCATTAAACCATACAAATGGACTCAAAGACAAAAACCACATTGTCATCTCAGTAGATGCAGAAAAGGCTTTTGACAAAATTCAGCATGCATTTATGTTCAAAGTCCTAGAGGAAACTGGATTGGAGGGAATACATCTCAACGTAATTAAAGCTATATACAACAAACCTACAGCCAACATCAATCTAAATGGAGAAAAACTGGAAGCATTCCCATGAAAATCAAGAACCAGACAAAGATGTCCACTATCTCCACTCCTTTTCAATATAGTACTTGAAACTCTTGCTAGAGCAATAAGACAGGAGAAGGAAATTAAAGGAGTACTAATTGGAAAAGAAGTGGTCAAACTATGACTATTTGCATATGATATGATACTATACCTAAGAGATCCCAAAAGTTCTACCAGAAAACTCCTAGAACTGATCAACACTTTCAGTATAGTGGCAGTTTATAAAATCAATCTACAAAAATCAGGAGCCTTTCTATATACCAATAACAAGCAACTGGAGAAAGGATACAGGAAAACGCTCCAATTCCCAACGGCTGCAAAGAAAATAAAATATTTTGGAATAAATCTGACCAAAGACACCAAAGATCTTTATAATGAAAATTTTAAATTGTTAATGAAAGAGATTGAGGAAGACACCAGGAGATGGAAGGACTGCCCATGCTTGTGGATTGGAAGAATTTAATATTGTGAAAATGACCATCCTACCAAAAGCAATATATAGATTCAATGCAATCCCAATCAAAATCCGCATCACATACTTCATAGAATTAGAAAAAAAAATCCTTAAATTTATATGGAAGCATGAAAAGACACTGGATAGTCAAAGCAACCCTGAGCACAAACAGCAACGCTGGTGGGATTACTATACCAGATTTCAAAGTATACTACAGAGCTATAGTCATAAAAACAGCATGGTCCTGACACAAAAATAGACACATAGATCAATGCAACATCATTGAAGACCCAAACCTGAGTACACACAATTTCAGCCACCAGATATTTGACAAAGGTGCCAAAAACACATTATGGAGGAAAGACAGCATCTCAACAAATGGTGCTGGCAATACTGGATCTCCAACTGTAGAACGATGAAACTAGATCTTTATGTTTCACCTTGCACAAAAGTCAACTGTAAATGGATCAAAGACCTCAAAGTGAAACAGGAAACCCTAAACTATTAGAAGAAAATATTGGCAGTAACTTACAAGATATAGGCGTAGGAAAGGATTTTCTAAATCAGACAGAAGTTCCTCAGGAATTAAGGTCAACAATCAACAAGCGGGACCTCATTAAACTAAAAAGCTTCTGTACTGCAAAAGAAACAATCAAAATAGTGAAGAGAGATACCCACAGACTGGGAAAAAAAATCTTCCCCAGTGACACATCTGACAGAGGGTTAACATCCAGAATATATAAAAACTCAAAAAAAAAAAAAAAGAAGCAAGAAACCAAATGACCCAGTTAAAAGATGGACTAAAGATCTAAACAGAGAGTTCTCAAAGGAAGAAATAAAGATGGCTAAGAAACATTTCAAAAAAGTGTTCAACATCATTAGTAATTAGGGATATGCAAATTAAAACCAACCTAAGGTATCACCTTACACCAATCAGACTGGCTAGGATCAAGAGAATAAATGATACCAAATGCTGGTGAGGATGTGGAGAAAGGGGAATGCTTATTCACTACTGGTGGGATTGCAATCTCATGCAACCCCTATGGAAAACAGGGAAAACCCCTGTGGAGAACTCTTAAAAAACTAAAAATGAACCTACCATATGACCAGTTATACCACTCCTTGGCATATACCCAAAGGACTCATTCTATTATAAAGACAGTTGTATAACCATGTTTATTGCTGCTCTTTTCACAATAGCTAAGAGATGGGAAGCAACCTAAGTGCCCCTCAACTTACAAGTGGCTAACAAAAATGTGGTATATTTACACAACGGAGTTCTATTCAGCAGTAAAGAAAGATGAAATAATGAAATTTCAGGTAAAACGGTGGATCTAGAAACTGTTATATTAAGTGAAGTAACAGACTCAGAAAAATAAACAACGTATATTCTCCCTCATATGTGGATCCTAGTACTAAATCCTTTTAAATTCCATGTCCTTTTAATAAGATGATGCTGTACAGTAGTCTCTTCTGCATGAAATAACTGCCATCATCACGCCATCAGCTGTGCCTGATTGCTAAACATCATCACAATTGGGCTTGCTGACGGTTGTGCTCATTCATTCAAGGAGGGAAAAGCAGGGTCATTGAACCCTCACCAGAGTACTCACTTTTGCCAGCCAACTGTATGTAATTTGGCCCTAATCACACATGGCCTCCTGGATTTGAGAGGGCTAAAGTATATAATCTGGGGAAGGTTAGGAAGAGAAGGCATGACCCCTGCTGGGAAAAAGGCTTTCCAGTGTGCATACCCTCAGGTCATATATACACCTCAGTTATCTTGGTAACTAAGCTCAGTAAATTCATAGATTCCCCAGTAAAACTTTAATCAAACATATGCTTGACATTAGAACCTTAAAAGGGAATCAGCATTGCTTAGTATCCCTAGGAAAAGAATTCTCACAACAGATGGAAAATTTATTTGTTAATGCTATTATGTCTTATAATTATTAAAAAAAAAAAAAAGAAAATGAGAATGTAAAAGGGGTTAAAAGGATATGGGAATGGAGATATTTTTCAAAATAGAAAAAATGAGAAAGCCTAAGCAAGTGATGAAGGTCTGTGTAGGTTTGTTATATATAAAGGATGAGACAAAAATAATATACAGATAATCTTAAAATTTCTAAGGTGATAGTTTACTCAACTAGTTTAAGAAACTATATATATATTTTTTTTTTTTATTTGAGAATATTTGCTTTTTACCCAAGACTTATCTACATAGCACATGATAATTCAAAGTACCAGACTGGTGGAACTAACCTTATTGGATGTTCAACAGCCATAGTTTGAAGCCTATACTAATGTGGTCAGAGGGACTTAAAGGACAGTTTTTGCCCCTTGCCCTCCAAGGTTAACTAAGTTCCAGGGGACTATGGAGCATCTCTCAAAATGTCCTGTAACTGTGGTGAGCCACCTGTCC
>NW_008358662.1:1069560-1110152 GCF_000622305.1 Nannospalax galili | reverse complement strand
ACTTTTGTATAATCTTCATCACTATTATGAGATATAAAATGTATTTATCAAATCTGTAACCATTATGCCAAAAAATCTGAATTACTGTAATATTTTGTATATTGTTAAAACTGTAACTTTAATTGTAAAAAAAAAAATTAAAAAAAAAAGTACAAGACTGGTAGAACTCACGTTCTTGAATGTTTAACAGCCATACTTTGAGGCCTATACTAATCTGGTCAGAGGGACTTAAAGGACAGTTTTTGCCCTTGCCCTCCATGGTCAACTAAGTTCCAAAGGACTATGGATCATCTCTCAAAATGTTCTGTAACTGTGGCGAATCACCTGCCCTCTTGTGCAGGGAGGCCATGGAGATCCCATGAGATGGACTTAAACCAGTGGCCAGTCTACAAAGAGGAGGGTCAACTCAGAGGAAACAGCTCATCCATGCTTCCAAGTGAAGCCAGATGTGGTCGAGCAGGACCTTTGACTTATTTTCACATAGACAGAACTAGGAATGGCTGAGGGTGTTGACAACACAGCAAAAGGAAAGTATAATCTCAGAGTATAAGGGCTCTAGTGGGGTGAGGGAGGCTATGAGAGGGTGCCATCTGGGAAGTGGGTGTATAGTTGAACAAGATGGTTTGGGATGTTCTGTGTGATAGACACACACACACAAATCAACAAATTTAAAAAAAATAATTATATTTGAGGAGGAAGCATAAAAATTTATGACATGAACGTTATTTAGACAATTATTTCTCATTGATGATTTTGTTTCTAAGCAGAAGCTGCTCAGGTGTAAGACTTCAAATCTTGGACTCCAATACTGTAGTGCCCACCTGTAGCTAAGGGAGATAACCCAGTGTTCTAAAATGATGGATAAATTTTTTTTCTCCCCCTATCTAGAAGCCTTTGAGAGGGAACTGACACTGATTCTAACCACTCCAACAGCTATCAAAATACCTGAAAGCAAATCCTGAATCAATCACTTTTGAGTCCAGCCTTGGCAGACAAAAGAAAAACAAAGAGGAGTCCAATAGAGGGATGCTTCTGGAAGCTCTCTTTAAGAAATCCCAATGGACTCTCATATGAAAATTTGAAATTTGCCCTGTTTGACTTTTTTCTGGTTCCCTGTCTAGAACTTGTAATGCTAACTACTCTTGCCTTTACTTCTCCTTCACATCCCCTACTCACCAGTCAAGGACTTCTTTTTTCCCTACAGATAAGAGTTATGCAATTTGGGAGCCTTTTAGATAGACCCATTGAAGGACTACCCCAATTGCCTCACCCTGCATCCTGTTCAGCATGTAAGAAGCCAGAGCGGTCTGCGTCCTGATTCCCTACCAGCAATTTGGGTAACCTCTTCAGAGGATGGTGTGATAAGAATAGGAGGTAGGAATTGGCTAGGCAGTTATGGTAAGAAGCCTCCAAAGAAAAGTAACCAGTTTCTTGGCTAAAAGTCAAAATGTCCTTGGGCCTCTTAGCAACATAGTCTGTTCCAAAGGCCAAAAATGTCAAAAGTATTTGGGAGCACTTATCTAATCCCTGAAAGATTTTAGGGTTACCTCTTCAGAGGGGTAATGTTAGAGAAGCAAAAACCCCATTTTAGAAAGAAAGAAAGAGAAAGAAAGAAAGAAAGAAAGAAAGAAAGAAAGAGAGAGAGACAGAGAGGAATGGAGGCAGTGAAGGAAAGAGAGAGAGAGAGAGCGAGAGAGGAGGGAGGGAGGGGGGAAGGAAGGAAGGAAGGAAGGAAGGAAGGAAAGAAAGAAAGAAAGAAAGAAAGAAAGAAAGAAAGAAAGAAAGTGAGTACACAAAGTTTTCAGAAAACAGTGATGGGAAATAAGGAAGGTGTTGGAGGTGAGAGAGTGGGCATGGATTTGATCAAAACACCTTATATGTATATATGAAATTCTCAATAAAGTGGGTTTTTTTTTTTAAAGTTAAAAAACAAAAAAACAACCCAAGGACCCATGAAAAATCTGAGTGCACAGTGTCAGGACAAAGGGAACCAAGTTCTGAATTCAAGGAACAGAACAAATGTTGCTCAAATGGAAGAATACTGAATGAAATCTGAAGAATGGTAAACAGGAGTCAGATGATGTGTGGGGTTTAGAGGTTATAGTAACAAATGCACATTTCATGAAAAACAGAGGGCAGGAAGCTTATAGTAAGGGTAAAATGGGATATCACTTTTTATTTGGAGACAGAATGTACTATGTAGTCCCAGTTGACCTGGAACTTGCTATGTAAGGCAGGCTGGTCTTGATCTCAGAAATCTGCCTGCCTCTGCCTCCTAAGTGCTGGAATTAAAGGTTTGTATGACCATGCCCAATTTGAGTTTTATTTTCTAAAAAATTTCTTTATTATTATATGTATTTGTGTATGTGTCTGTATGTATGTACAGATGATATACAGACTACTCTGGCTGACTGGGAAGAACTGACTGTAAAAGGCAACAGAGAAAGGAGGGAGACTCGTACAGAGGCTATGATAATTTTACAGGCAGAGGGATTGGCGGCTTGGATGAGCCTGCTGATCATAGGAGTGATAGCAAAGCCAGATTTAAAACAGTTTACAAGTACAGTTGTCAAGAATTGTTGAACTAGATGCAGAGTGAAAAGGAAAGAGATACCAAGAACAACAAGGTGCTTGGCTCCAACTGTGGGTGGAGGGTGAGAACTATGGACATCATGTTAAATCTACAATATCTGTGAGTCAACCACAGAAAGAATTTTGAAGGAAGACATGTGGTTTGGTGATTGAAGAGTATGTTATCTGGAGTCTAAGTTCCTACTACAATCTCTGAACCATAATTCACTACAATGTGATATGGGAACGAAGATCAACCATTTGGTGCCTTAACTGCCTCTTCTGTGAAATAGGGATCAAAAGTACGTACCATATACTTTGGCTAGCCAAGGCAACCACAGGTAGCAGTAGATAATGATTTTGTATTAAGTTAGGTTGATGATGAACTAAGACTACAAGTGAGGTACTGTAAGAATTTAAATGTATATTTTTGAAAGGTTTTTTGACCCAGAGGTTGTTTGCTTTAGTTTCCACTGTTTACCTACCTGATAGTTTTTGCCAAAATAATATAAGAAAAAAGCCCACCACTACACATTCTAGTGCCTCAAAGGCTAATCTGGGCAGGTAAAAGATTTTTTAACTATCAAAATAATTTTTTTTATGGTTATCTTTTTGAATTCATTTTTTTTCAAAATACTCCTTAGACTGGGTAACAGGACCAAGGTTGACTGACTCAGAATGATCATTCAATTTAAATAATTATAAAAAGAAATGAATTCCACTGGAATATTAAAGTATAAGGAAGAAATTAAAATGCGACAATAACATTTGTACCAGGACAAAAACCCCTTCAACTATTAAAAAAAAAAAAAAGAAACAGAAAAAAGGCAAAGCATTCACCTTTACAGTTAATACTGAATTTACATTTTAAAATGAAGTGTATGTATAGGAATGTGAACAAGTGTGTGCTAGGAAGATAAATTATATAGTTTAGCTCCAACTACTCACTTGGCATGATTTCTATGAAGTAAATGTCACACCACTTTAGTACACTTCATTTCTACCTATAGACATACCTACCTATAGTAGAGTATCTGTGGAATCTGTCCTCTGGTTTGATTTGTGCCATTACTACTCAAGCTACACGTACTGAAGGTAAAGGTTACTCCATCAGGGCACTGGACAGTGGTCATTCCTCCATCTCCATTGGCTGTGCGGCTTCCATAGTTCCTCAAGCGCACAGCATACTTAACATTTTCCTTTATAATGAAGATATAAAACTGGTTATATTTATTCTTAATACATAGGGAGTATAAAAAAAAGCTCTAGCAGTCAATTAGTCAAGTATGCTAAATCTTTGTGGGCTTTATAGAAAATGTCACCAAATGAGTTTTTAATGAATGAAATAGGCGATACTGATTGCTTTTTTTGAGTAATAGAATGTACCTAAATGCTTTATATGATCTAATTGAATCAATCCTTCTCACTAGGTAAGTATATTACTTTATAGATGGTTAAATAACTTGTCCAAAGTAACACAGATAGTAAGTAATGGAACTAAGCAGTTGAACACCAGCAAGTTTAGCTAGTTCCAGTACTTAGTTATACTAATAGAATATTTGCCAAAATAGAATACTAATATAAAGTACTACTTTTCCTTAATGAATTTAAATCTTAAAATAACTGTACGTGTGTAGAAAACAGTTGTGAGTCTGAATTACTGTTTTTTTTTAATTTTGGGAGAAATTTATTCAGAGAAAAACATATGCAGATAGACAGGAGAAAAATATTCACATGGAAATGTGAATATACAAGCAGAGACATACTCAGGCTTTACAATGTATGATACAAACTGCCTATAAAAGGTTGGTTTCTGCCAAGTATGTAATTGGGCCTAATCACACCTGGTCTCCTGGGTTTGGGGAGGCCTAAAGTATAAAATCTGGGGAAAACCAGGAAAAGAAGGCTTGATCCAAGCTGGGTAAAGGCTTTGCAGTGTGCATACCCTCAAGTCACTCAAATACCACAGCAACTCCTCAGTCATCTCTGTAAGCAAGCTCACTAAATTCATTGGTTTTCCAGGAAAACTTTGATTGAACATTGGTTTGACACTAGAACCTTAAGAGGGAATAAGCATTGCTTAGTATCCCCAGGAAAAGAATTCTCACAACAGATGAAAAATTTATTTGTTAATGTTATTAAATCTGATAATTATTAAAAAAGAAAATGAGAATATAAAAGATGTTAGAAGGATATGGGAATGGAGATATTTTCCAAAACAGACAGAAAAAATGGGAAAGCCTAAGCAAGTAATGAAGATCTGTGTAGGTCTGTTATAATATATAAAGGATGAGAAAAAATAATATACAGATAATCTTAAAATTTCTAAGGTCATAGTTTTGTCAACTAGTTTAAGGAACAAAGTATATGCCTAGTCAAGGTTTATCTGAAAGTGTCTGGTTTTTGCCCAAGCTTTATCTACATAGCACATGATAATTAAAGTACCAGATTGGTGGAACTCACCTTCTTGGATGGTTAACAGCCATACTTTGAGGCCTATACTAATCTGGTCAGCGGGATTTAAAGGACAGTTTTTTGCTCCTTGCCCTCCAAGGACAACTAAGTTCCAGGGGACTATGGAACATCTCTCAAAATGTTCTGTAACTGTGGTGAATCACCTGTCTTCTTGTGCAGGGAGGCCATGGAGACCCCACCAGATGGATTTGAACCAGTGTCCAGTCTACAAAGAAGATGGTCAATTCAGAGGAAACATTTCCTCCATGCTTCCAAGTAAAGCCACCCACAATTGAGCAGGACCTTTGACTTATCTTCACAGCTGGAACTGGTGAAAGAAAGGAGCCAGGGGCTCCTCCCAAGCCCATGTGGCCCCTGAGGAACAGATCCTCAAACGACCTTAAGAGTAAAAATAAATTGGTTTATTTGGGTCAACTGTGTGGTCTTAAACACCCAAAAGGAAAGTATAACCAAAGAGTAAAGTCATCAGTATACTTCTTTAAGAGTTCAAGGGATTACACTTTCCAGCCATTAGTCTTAAGTCTATATAAAAAGTTATTTTGACAATTATTTCTCATTGATGATTTTGTTCCTAACCAGAAAGTGCTGCTCAGATGTAAGACTTCAAATCTTGGTCTACAATACTGTAGTACCAACCTATAGCTAAGGGAGACAACCCACTATTGTTCTAAAATGATGGATAAATTTGTTTTCTCCCTCTATCTAGAAGCCTTTGCTAGGGAACTGACACTGATTCTAACCACTCCAACAGCTATCAAAATACCTGAAAGCAAATCCTGAATCCATCACTCTAGAGTCCAGCCTTGGAAGACAAAAGAAAAATGAGAGGAACCCAATAGAGGGATGCTTTTGGAAGTCCTTGACAAGAAATTACTCATATGAAAGGAACCCAATAGAGGGATGCTTTTGGAAGCCCTTGTCAAGAAATTCCAGAAATTACTCATATGAATATTTGAAAATTGCCCTGTTTTGACTTTTTTTTCCTAGTTCTCTGGCTAGAACTTGTAATGCTAATTACCCTTGCCTTTACTTCTCCTTCACATCACCTATTCACAAGTCAAGGGACTTTCTTTTCCCTGTACAGATAAGAGTTAAACAATTTGGGAGTCTTTTAGATAGACCCACTGAAGGGGTACCCCAATTGCCTCACCCTGCATCCCTGTTCAGTATGGAAGAAGCCAGAGTGGTCTGTGTCCCGATTCCCAATCAGCAATTTGGGTAACCTCTTCAGAGGATGGTGTGATAAGAACAGGAGGTAGGAATTGGCTAGGCAGTTAGGGTAAGAAGCCCCCAAAGAAAAGTAGCCAGTTTCTTGGCTAAAAGTCAAAATGTCCTTGGGCCTCTTAGCAACCTACTCCAATCCAAAAGCCAAAAATGTCAAAAATATCTGGGAGCTTTTATCAAACCCTTAAAAGATTGTCAGAAGGGGGAATGTTAAGAGTAGCCAAAAGCCCCATAAATAAATCAAAGAAAAAGAAAGAGTACATGAAGTTATTAGAAAAAAGTGATGTGGAGATATGGGAGGAGTTGGAGGGGAGGGAATTGGCATGGATTTGATCAAAACACCTTATATGCTTATATCCTTATATGAAATTTTCAATAAATTTTAAAAAAAGGTTGGTTTCTTCAGTATCTAAGCTTTTTAAAAGGATGCATTTATTTCTATTTATGTATGTGAGTAAGTGTGCACATGGGTGTGCATGTGAGGGTAGCACCCATGGAGGATGGAGGGCAGAAGATGGAGTTGGATCCCCTGAAGTTGGAGTTATAGGTAGTTGTCAGCTGCCTGATGTGGGTGCTGGGAGTTGAACTCAGGTTCTCTGCAAGAGCAGTATGCACTCTTAAGCACTGAGCCACCTCTTTAGCGCCCTCTAAGCTATTTTTGATGAAATCTCTAATGAGCCTACTTTACTAAAATCTGCTCCAAATTGGTCTTTATTCACTTGCATCAGAAATAATTTACTAAGGCTGGAAAGCTTAGTAACAAACGCTCAGGCTCGCAAAAGAAATAATTTACTTTTACTTTAACATTACTAATGACTTATATAATTTATCTACTTTGCCAAATATGCATTTAAAAAACTAACATGAAACAGTAACCATAACAGTTAATACTAACTTAAAAGGTAGTGTTTTGCCTGTATGCATTTAAGTGTACCCAAGTTGTAAAATGCCTATCAAGGCCAGAGAGCACATTAGATTGCTTGGAACTGGAGTTACAGTCTTCTGCAAGAGCAGCCAATGCTCTTAAGCACTGATCCATATTTCCAGCCCTAACACTAACTCTTAAGAGCACTTATTTTTCTTATTATTTCTATTTTATTTGTATGAATGTGCTGCTTGCATGTGTGTTAGTGCACCTCTGTAGTGCAATGCCTGCAGAGGTCAGAAGAGGATATGGGATCCCCTGGAACTGGAGTTATGGATGTTTGTTAGTTACCATGTAGGTGTGGGAATGGAACCTAGGTCCTCTCCAAGAACAGCCTTCAGAGAACTTATTCTTTTATAAAGCATTTTTAGTACAATATAAGATGGAAAGATGAAAACTCATATTTATTCATTTTCATTATTATGCTAGGCATGGAGGCAGTTGTTTTACTTTCATTAGTGAATTTAATCTGTGTAACACTATAATATGGGTATTATTCTTCCTACCAATAGATGAGGCTGAAAGTGGTCGAATGATGATATGCCAGTTTGTTTATCTTTTTCTTTTATGTGTATGAGTGTATTTCCTGCCTGAAAGTAAGTGCACCTGTGTTATGCAATGCCCATGGAGGTCAGAAGAGGGCGTCAGATCCCCTGGAACTGGAGTTACTATCTGTTGTTAGTTCCCTTGTGGGTGCTGGTAACCAAATTTGGGTCCTCTGCAAGAGCAGCCAGTGCTCTTTACCACTGAGCTATCTCTCCGGCCCAAACCTGAGTTTCTTAAATTCGATGTAAGAGAGTGATGTATTGAAACTGTATTGAAGTATTGAAACTGAATAAATAAGTCTTCATCTTCCCAGCTTCTATTGTACCAAAAATCCTTTGAAAAAAACTAAGTCTCTCTTTCCCTGTAGTTAAGTCTGTCTGACTCTGAAACCTAACAATTTCCTAGAATATCAGACTTCAAGAGGCATATGCAAAATCAGAGAATACAGTACAATATCAGGAATATTGCACTGTAGTAGATAAATACATAAATATTTGAAGCAGCATATAACATAACTTAAAAGTCATTTTAACACTGAGAATTCATGCACTACTTTTCATTTATTTTAATTTTTATTTATTTATTTTTATTTTATGTGTATGAGTGTTTGGCCTGCATATATGTAGTGTGCCTATGCATGCAATGCACATGAAGGCCAGAAGAGGGCATCAGAACCCCTAGAACTGGAGCTGTTAGCAGCCACATGGGTGCTCAGAACCAAACACTGGTCCCCTGCAAGAGAAGTTTGTGCTCTAAACCACTGAGCCATCTCTCCAGCCTCAGTTTTCACTACTAAAAACAGAGGGGGGCTAGAGAGATGGATCAGTGGTTAAGAACAGTGGCTGCTCTTGCAGAGGACCTGGATTCAGTTCCCAGCACCCACTAACAACCTTCTGTAACTCCAGTCCCATTGGAATCTGACGCCCTCTTCTGACCTCTGTGGGCACTGCACAACACTGGTGTACTTACATACATGCAAACAATACACTCACACACACACAAAAATTAAAATAATAAAATATTTTTTTAATTGTTTTCATTTTTAATTGTGTGTGTGTGTGTCTGTGTGGGTAAGTGCATGAGAGTATAGGTACCTTCAAAGACCAGAAAAGGGCATGAGATCCACTGGAGCTGGAGTTATAGGTGATTGTGAGCTTCTTGATGTGGGTGCTGGGAGCTGAACTTGTGTCCTCTGCAAGAAGCAGTCTATTCTTAACTGCTAAACCATGTCTCAAGTCCCACTTTTCACTACTTTAACTGTATAATATTATTTTTTAATTACAAAAGGAACATATAGTTTGAATTACCTTTAAAGGAACAACTTTGTCAAGTCGAATTTCAGCTATGTCACTAGGTGAATCATCTGTTGTATAAGTTCCTTTGACTAATTCTAGTGATGTCCACCTGTGAGAATGAGTTGAATCTCCCGCATGTTCACTCTAATGAAAACATCAAAACAAAAGCCACAATATTGTTAACTTAATGGAGAAACAATTTTAATTATAATTAATTATTGCTTTAGGTAGTTTATTGTCTTGTATATAAAGTCGTCAGCTGGCTAGATGGTTCAGCAGGTAAAGGCACTTGACACCAAGTCTGAGGACTTGGCTTTGATCCCCAGGACACATATGATCATTTATTTCCCACATGTGGCATGTGAGTACATACACGCACATAAATAAATTTATTAAAAATAAAATTAGTTACTAGTATTCCCCATACATACCAAGAAAAAAATTGGTACTATAAATTAGTCACTTTTATCTTATTTCCTAAAGAGATTATAACAAAAATGGACTAGTGTCATTTTAGGTCTTAGAAGTTTTCAAACTTCATCATAGGAAGACTGCATACAGAGCCTAATTAAGTATGAGATTAATTCATATTAATTGCTCAAAAGAATCAAGTTACAGAAAGATACTATTTACTAGGAAATTATTTTCATGCTTTCTTTCCTATATTAATGAAACTGTAAAAATTCAGGTATTTAAAATAATCCAGAGATCAGGTGTGGTGGTATAACCTTTAATCCCAGCAATCAGGAGGCAGAGGCAGGCAGATCTCTGTGGGACTGAGGCCAGCCTGGTTTAGGCAGCTAGTTCCAGGCCAGCTGGGGCTACAGGGAGACCCTGTCTCAAAAAAACAAAACAAAACAAAAAAACCAAAGTGAAACCATTTAGATAATATAGAAAAATATAGTCTTTAGTGAGAACCCTCCATTAGTACTCTGACAAAACTATTTAGCTACTGAGAGATGTAATAATATCCTTCATAAAAAATGACAATAGCAGAAAAGACTTGTAATCAAAGGCTTAGCTATGTACTTTCTAGTATTAAATTCCATTAAAAATCAGGTAAAATAATCTATAGATGTAACATTGTCCATATATAGATGATATACTGAATATCTGAAGATTTGGAGCCATTGTACAATGATAATGGTAAGCCGTGACCACAGCCCACACAATGGATGACTGCTATAGGAGTGATACTTACATCATCAGCCAACACTTCTAATTCATATTCATGTATACCGCCTCCTCCATAGACAGAGAACCCAACCACAACTATTCCAGGCTTGTCTACTGCAAAACAGATTGCATCAGGGGACCCATTTCCAGTGTTCCAACTTCTTCCCTGACTTGTTTTTGTAAATCGGTTAGCACTGGCTTTTACAGAGTGAAGAGAATTAAGTCCATCAACCTGTGAACAACATACACAATTACATCACTAGTTCTTAATCTGAGTACTACTGATAACATTTGTAACAAAATTATTTAAAGGTTTCCAAAACATCTGATAAAACAATCTACATTTAGTATGTGGTTTAAATCTTACTAAATGTATCTTCTAAAGTCACAAATCAATGTCACTAATATTTTCTTCATTTCTTTCTTTGTAATTTCATTTATGTAAGAATTACAACTATGTTATCAAAGTCCTAACATATGAATGCTTATAACATTTGATGGAACAATAGTTTTCAAACTATACTGTACAAAACTCCAGGAATTATGGAGAGATAGGTTCGAAAGGAAGAGGTAGATTCATATTTCTCTTGCTCAACTTGATCATCTATCTCCAACCTGTCAGTTTCTAAGATTAAGTTTGATGAAATTGGCTTGTTTCCCAAATTTGAATACTACTGCTGTACACAATATTCTATAACTTAGCATGCATATACACACACTACCACCCCCATACAAAATTTCGGTATAGAGTCACAGAATTTATTTGGTTTGAAACTGTTCCTTTTATTCAAAGAAACTATTTTAATCTAAGTAGGACAGAGAAATTTGGGAGATTTAAGCACACAAACAGCTGTTCATGATTCTAGCACAATTTAAGAACTGTTCTGGGAAAGAGATAGATGTGGCTATCTATGACAGGACTCATGGGAACGTACAAGGTTGTGTACCAGGCACTCTGAAACTGAGCATTTGTTTTTATTAGAAAGGTAAGGTGACAGGGAATAATTCTCCAGCAGGATGTGGAAGGAGACCTATATGTTATTTCTTTCCTACAGGCTCTATAGTCTAGTTAAGGGAAGTACACATTATAAGCTGAAGAATGTTAAAACAGTAACATTTTCTGTCAAGAATATCAAAGGCTTCTTAAGCCAATGTCAAAGCTAAGCAGAAATTTACAAAATATTTCCCAGAGTGAAATATGAAAATGTGCTAGAGTCCATGCAATCATTCAGAAATTATAAAGACAAAATTGTCACTATGAATCAGTAATGAATGCAGATCACATAAAGTAATGGAGAATAGGGTCTAAAATAAATCTGTAAGTTAAAAAAAAAATTTGCCAAAAGTTACGGTACTTAAAATAGAGAAAGGAAATTCTCTGGCAAGCAATTTGAGTGCTAGGCCAATAGATACACACTAGACAGCAAACATGTAATGTGAATAATATATGTCACATTAAGACAAGATTTTCAAAACTAAATCACCAGAAACATCAAAATCAGTCAAAACATTCAGTTATCAAACATGGTTAAAGTTAGGCAGTAGAAAAGAAAAAAAAATATTATACTTAATAAAATGTAAAAGCATCTAAAACATTTCAAGGTGAATTTCTCAAACATATATTTGCTACTTCTAAAGCTTTGAGATAATAACTACAGAACCAGAGATGCATACCAGCTGAATTTTAAACACAAAATGATTAGATAATATTGTTTATCTTATAAATATATTATCACAATAAAAAACCATGATATAGGTGAGACAAAAATTTAACCCATTTTTCATATGAATTGTATCAAGTTAACTATTTGGACAGAGATTTGAAGATCTCGTTGTTCTTTACATACCAAGTATACATTATTACAAGTTTGACCTTATAACTCTAGTCTGTCATCTATGTGCTGGTAGTTTCTGTCAATCTGACACAAATCTGGACATACTTGGGAAGAGGGACTCTCAACTGAGGAATTTCCTCCATCAGATTGGCCTCTGTCCATGTCTATGAGGCATTTTCTTAATTGCCAATGGATGTAGAAGGGCTTAGCCAGATGTGGGCAATCCTACTCCTAGGCAGATAGACATTGGTTGTATAAGCAAAGTAGCTAAACAAGCCAGAGGAAGCAAACCAGTAAACAGTGTTGTTCCACTCTCTCTGCCTCAGTTCCTGCCTCCTGCCTGGTTCCTGCCCTAGCTTCCTTTAATGAGAGATGTAACATATAAGCCAAATAACCCTTTCTCCTCAAGATAGTTTTGGTCAGCATTTTATCATAGCAACAAAAAGCAAAGTAGAACAATCTAGCAATGGGAGCAAATAGTGTGTGTTCATGGAGCTGTGTGATGTGGCAGCTCATGATAACCTAGTCTAAGAGGAAAGCATATACTTTAAAATACTGTGGCATTATGGGTATACGGATGAAGAAGCTGGTAAGATAAGTAGATAGGGTGGGGAGGAGTTGGGATATGGTCTAGTCAGTAAAGTCCTGGCTCTGCAAGCATGAGAACCCAAGTTCAGATCCCTAGCATACAGATGATAGATGGGTACAGCCATACATATTTGTAACCCTAGAATTATGGAGGTGGAGAAAGATATCTGGGGCCTGCTGGCTAGTTAGTCTAGCAACAGATGAGTTCCAGTTTCAATGAGAGACTCTATCTCAAAACATAAGGTGGCCAGGTGTGGTAGCCACAGGCCTTTAATCCCAGCACTAGGGAGGAAGAGGCAGGTGGATCTCTGTGAGACTGAGGCTAGCCTGATGTATCTAAGCTCTGGTCAGCTGAGGTTAGAGAGAGACCCTGCCTCAAAAATAAATGAATAAACAAACAGGAAAAAAAATAGGTGGAAAACTGTGGAAGACACCTGACATTGACATCTGGCCTTCATACACTTACATGGGCAATCCCAGCACTAGGGAGGAAGAGGCAGGTGGATCTCTGTGAGACTGAGGCTAGCCTGATGTATCTAAGCTCTGGTCAGCTGAGGTTAGAGAGAGACCCTGCCTCAAAAATAAATGAATAAACAAACAGGAAAAAAAATAGGTGGAAAACTGTGGAAGACACCTGACATTGACATCTGGCCTTCATACACTTACATGGGCAAGAAAACCTACACACACACACACACACACACACACATTGACAAAAGTAATGATTAAACTAATGATAAAATATTTTTAAAAATAAAACAAATGACACCCTGCATCTCCAGTCTGACTTAATTTTTATTTAAGTATAACTTTACATTGGGAGACTAGTGGCACAATTCTTAAAAAAAAAAAAAAAAAAGGAGTCGGGGCTGGAGAGATGGCTCAGCAGTTAAGAATACTGAGTGAAGAGCCAGCAGCTTACCTGGGTAAGTTTGTCTGCTGTGCCCACTGCACCTTGACTCCCTCAACCTTAGCCTCATTCACCCTCCCAACCCCCCCCCACCCATCTCTCCTCCTAGCAGGGGGACTGACAAATTTCCTGTCTTGGCACCCCAGACCTCATGACTGACCTCTTGGCCCAAACTCTCCACTGCTTCCTGATCCTTTGCAAACAGACCAAGCCAATTCTTCCCTCTAGTCCCCCCACCTCCCTTTGCATCTCTGAGTGGCCCAGCCCAAGGCTTCCTGGAGCCAGCAGCTTACCTGGGTAAGTCTGGCTGCTGCAGCCACTGCACCTTGACTCCCCTAGCCTCATTCCCCCTCCCAGCTCCCCCACCCCATCCGTCCTCCTAGCAGGAGCACTTGCCCATCTCTTGTGACACCCTAGACCCATGGACTGATCTCTTAGCCCAGAATCCCCACTGCTTCCTAATCCATTGTGTCCATACTAAACCAATTCCTCCCTGCAGTCCTCAAGAGCCCTCAGGCCTCTTCTCACCCCACCTCCCTTGGCATCCCTGGGCACCAGCATCTTTCCTGGGCCCTGCTCCCAGGCCAGCCAAGCCTTCAAATTCCTAAGGCCAGCATCTTTCATGGAGAGATCCAGACCTTAGGAGAAAGCCTGAGAGCATATGATCCTCATCAGACTTGGGCCTCTGTGGGAACTCTTGAGCAGCATGATGAAAGCAATTTGGCCACTCCAATAAAAAATCAAAAGAGAGAATCTGAAGCCTAGACAAACCAGCTTTTCACGCCCAACAAGTAAACCACAAAGGAACATAAAGTTTACAAAAAGAAGCAAACCTAAACTCAACAAAGGAAGGCTTGAATCTTACACCAGAACCAGAATCTACAAAAGAAATCCACATGTCAAAGTCACAGAGAAAAAATAGTAACTTGAAAAATCAAAATATTATGTCCCCACCAAGTACCATCAGTCCTCTAGAGGAGTACAATGAGAACCCCCTAGAGATAACACAGGACACACAACTCAAAAGAACAATTATAAATATGATGAAAGAATTCATTCAGTGAATTTAAAGAACACATAAACAAAGAAATTAAAGAACTGAAAGAAGATAGGGATAAACTTCTGAATGAACTCAGAAAAGGGTTAGAAATATTGAAGAATGCTCAGGCTGAAACAAAGAAGGAAGTGAAACCCTCAGTAAGCCAATTAGAAATGACAGGAGAAAGCCTCACCACTAGGACGAATGAAATGGAAGACAGAACACCAAGACTAGAAGATAAAGTAGAAGAATTAGACCAAGCAAAGATTATGGAAAACTTAAGAAAACACAAGAATGGAATATGCATGAATTCTGTGACACCATAAAAAGACCAAACTTATGAATCATAGGCATACAGAAGGAGAAGAATGTCAGGACAATGGAATGGACCAGATCTTTAACAGGATTATAGAGGAAAATCTCTCAAAATTAAAGAAAGACATGCCCACACAAATACAAGAAGCATATAGAGCACCAAATAGACAGGGTCAGAAAAGAAACTCTCTATGGCACATCATAGTAAAAACACTAAATGTACAGTACAAAGAGAGAATACTGAAAGCTGCAAAAGAAAAACAAGTCATATATAAAGGAAAACCCATCAGAATTAGAGCTGATTTTTCAGTGCAAACTATGAAAGCCAGAAGAGCCTGGACCAAAGTGTATTCCCAGTTCTAAATGATCACAGAGGTGCCAAATTACTTTACCCAGCCAAAATGTCTATTATAGTCAAAGGGTAAAGAAAAATCTTCTGTGGCACAAATAGGCTGAAAGAATTCATGTCCACAAAACCAGCTCTTCAGAGAATTCTTGAAGTAATACAAAGAGCTGAAGAATGGAACAACTATACCCAAGGGGTTGTGGAAAGAAACTTAATGAAGGTACAACTATGGAAATGCATAGCTACACCAAGAATGTGAACAGAAATAAAAATGACAGGAATTACTACACATCTTTCATTAATAACTACACGTATAAATATCAGTTAACTGAACTCCCTAGTCAAAAGACACAGTCTAGTTGAATGGATTAAGAAACAAAACCCATTTTATTTTTGTCTGCAAGAAACTCATCTCACTTTCAAGGACAGACACTACCTTAAGGTGAAAGGATGGAAAAAAAAAAATAGGAACAGAATGGTACTAAGAAAAAAGCAGGCATTACAATTCTAACATCTGACAAAATAGACTTTAAAACTAATCAGAAGAGATAAAGAGGGCCACTTCATTCTGATCAAAGGAAAAATCGAACAAGAAGATATTACAATCACGAACATATATTCACCAAACTCTGGTGCACCCACCTTCATAAAATCAGTACTACAGGACTTTTAAGACCCAGATTAATCCCAACTCATTAATAGCGGGGGACTTCAATACTCCATTGTCTCCATTAGATAGGTCAACAGGACAGAGAATTAACAGAGACACATGTGAATTAAACAATACTGTACACCAAATGGGCCTAACAGACATCTTCAAAATATTCCACCTAAGCACCAAAGAATATACTTTCTATTCAGTGCCCCATGGAAATTTCTCCAAAATCGACCATATATTAATGCATAAAACAAACCTCAACAAATACAAAAAGACTGAAATAATTCCATGCATTGTATCACACCACAATGCAATAAAGCTTAAAATCAACCCTGGGAGAAACCCTAGCAACTACATGAACACATGGAGATTAAACAACACACTCCTGAATGATGAATGGGTCAAAGGAGAAAGAAAGAAATAAAAGTATTCCTGGAACTAAATGAAAAGAACAATACAAGACAACAAAACCTCTGGGACATGCTGAAAGCAGTCCTTAGAGGAAAGTTTATAGTGCTACATTAGGTTTGGTCCTCAGTTCTGAAAAAAAAAAAAAAATCAGAAAGAACACAAATAAATGACTTAACATTGCAACTCAAGACAATTGAAATTATTGAAACAGAAACAAAGAAAACAATACAAAGAATCAATGAATCCAAGAGCTGGTTCTTTGAAAAGATAAACAAGATTGACAGATGGTTAACTCAGTTAACCAAAAGAAAGAACTAACCTCTAAACAACAAAACCAGAGATGAAAGGGGAAACAGCAAAACAGACACCAAAAGATCCAGAATATTATAAGGGAATACTTTAAAAACCTATAAGCTACAAAATTTGAAAACCTAAAAGAAATGGATGGGTATCTAAAAGCATGGGAACCACCAAAACTAAACCAAGAGTCAAGAGCTTAAACAGACCCATAACACATAAGGAAATTGAAACAGTAATACAAAACCTCCCAGCTAAAAAAAGCCCAGGACCAGATGGATTTACAGCAGAATTCTACCAGACATTTAAAGAAGATCTACATTCAGTACTACTTAATTTACTCAAAAAGATAGAGCTGGAGGGAGAACTTCCGGAAGCTTTCTATGAAGCCAGCATCACTCTAATACCAAAGCCAGGTAAAGATACAACCAAAAAAGAAAAGTACAGACCCATATCCTTAATGAACATAGATGCAAAAATTCTCAACAAGATACTTGCAAACTGCATATAGACACATATCAAAAAGATCATCCACCATGATCACGTCGGCTTTATTCCAGAGATACAGTGATGGTTCAATATACGTAAGTCAATAAATGTCATAAATCATAAAATGGACTCAAAGATAAGAAGCACATGGTCATCTCAATAGATACAGAAAAGGCCTTTGACAAAACTGGACATGCATTTATGTTCAAAGTCCTAGAAGGACTTGGACTGGAGGAACATACCTCAACATAATTAAAGCCATATACAACAAACCCACAGCCAACATCATTCTAAATCAAGAAAAATTGGAAGCATTCCCATTAAAATCAGGAACCAGTCAAGGCTGTCCACTATCTCCACTCCTTTTTAACACAGTGCTTGAAACTCTTGGAAGAGGAATAAGACAAGAAGAAAATTAAAGTAGTAATAATTAGAAAAGAAGAGATCAAATTGTTCCTTTTTGTAGATGATATTATACCTAAGAGATGCCAAAAATTCCACTAGAAAACTCTTAGAAATTATTAACATGTTCAGTAAAGTGGAAGGTTACAAAATTAATCCACAAAAGACAGTAGCCTTTATATATACCAATAACAAGCAATCAGAGAAAGAGTACATGGAAACACTCCCTTTCACAATAGATGCAAAAAAATAAAGTATCTTAGAATAAACCTGACCAAAAACATTAAAGAGCTCTACAATGAAATTTTTAAATCTTTAAAGAAAGAGATTGAGGAAGACATCAGAAGATGGAAGGACCTCACATGCTCATGGATTGGAAAAGTTAATATTGTGAAAATGACCATCCTACCAAAAGTCATTTATAGATTCAATGCAATGCCAATCAAAATACGCATGACATTCTTCACAGAGTTGGAAAAAAAATCTTAAGATTCAAATGTACGCACAAATGACCTTGGATAGCCAAAGCAACCCTGAGCACTAAGAACAGTGCTGGGGGGGGATTACTATACCAGATTTTAAATTGTATTATACCGAGCTATAGTCATAAAAACAACATGGTACTGGCACAAAAATAGACCCATAAATCAATGGAACAAAACTGAAGACCCAAATATGAGTACATGCAATTTCAGCCACCTGATATTTGACAAAGGGGCCAAGAACATTAACTGGAGGAAAGACAGCATGTTCAGCAAATGGTGCTGGCAAAACTGGATCTCCACCTGTGAAAGAATGAAACTAAAACCCTTATCTTTCACCTTGCACAAAAGTGAACTCCAAATGGATCAAAGGCCTCAATGAAACTCTGAGACTGTTAGAAGAAAACATTGGCAATACCCCATTAAGATATAGGTGTAGGAAAGGATTTTCTAAACCAGATATCAATTGCACCGGAAACAAGGTCAAGAATCAACAAATGGGACCTCCTTAAACTAAAAAGCTTCTGTACATTAAAAGCAGCAACCAAAAAAGTGAAGAGAAAAACCACAGAATGGGAGAAAATCTTCACCAGTGACACATCTGACAGAGGTTTAACATCCAGAACATACAACAAACTCAAAAAACAAAGAATCAAGAAAGGAAGTAACCCAATTAAAAGATGGGCTAAGGAGCTGAACAGAGAGTTCTCAAAAGAGGAAATAAAGATGGCTAAGATGCATCTTAAAAGGTGTTCAACATCATTAGGGAACTGCAAATTAAAACCACCTTAAGATTTCATCTTTCCCCAGTCAGACTGGCTAAGATCAAGAGAACAAATGATACCAACTATTGGAGAGGATGTGGGCAAAGGGGAACGCTCATCCACTGCTGTTGGGGCTGCAAACTCGTTTGACCCCTATGGAAAGCAGTGTGAACGCTTAAAAAACTACACATGAACCTACCATTTAATCCAGTTATACCAACTCCTTGGCATATACCCAAAGAACTCATCGTATTGCAGAGACATGCATGTTTGTTGCTGCTCTTTCACAATAGCTAAGAGATGTAAGCAACCTAAGTGTGCCTCAACTGAAGAGTGAATAATGAAAATGTGTTTCATTTATACGATGGTGTTTTACTCTGCAGTAAAGAAAGAAGAAATCATGAAATTTGCAGGCAAATGGATGAAACTAGAAACTATTATACTAAGAGAAGTAACACAACGGAAAACACAAAAACAAAAAAATCGATGTATGATCTCCCTCGTATGTGGATCCTAGCACCAAATCCTTATAAGTGAGCATGTATTCAGACATAACTACCAGGAACCAGGATAATGAAAAGGAACCAGGGACGTAAAGGAAAAGAAAGAATCTGAAAGAGAACAGTAGGAAACAGGCGTTAATAAGGGAGATATGGATGAAAATGGGGTTATTTTAAGGGGAGGGGGGAGGGAGGGTTATACAAGGATACTTAGGGATATAGGGAAAGAAGGAGCTCAAGAGAGGTGAGACCATAGGATAAGGGTATTAATAAGGGAGAAATGGGAAAAATGGGGTCACTTTAAATGAGGAAACCACAGTGGAAGGGTTAGACAATGTGAGAGATAAATAATGCCTAGCTAGTTTTAAAAAAAACAGAGGGAACCATATTAATTGAACAACCTACTGACAAATTATACATACAACTAGCTCAAGGAATATAATACATGTCTAGGCAAGGTTTACCTGAGAATGTTTCCTCTTTCCCCAAGCTTTATCTACATAGCACATGGTAATTAAAAGTATGAGACTGGTGGATCTAACCTTCTTGGATGTCTAACAGCCACACTTCGAGGCCTATACTAATTGGGTCAAAGGGACAAAGGATAGTTTTTGTTCCTTGCCCTCCTAGGTCAACTAAGCTCCAGGGGACTATGAGTATCTCTCAAAATGTCCTGTAACTGTGGTGCGTCACTTGTCCTCTTGATCCAGGAGGCCATAGAGACCCCACCAAATGGACTTGAACCAGTGTCCAGTCTACAAAGAGGAGGATCAACTCAGAGGGAACAATTCCTCCATGTTTCCAAGTGAAGCCAGCCATGGTCGAGCAGGACCTTTTTGACTTATCTCCACAAAGATGGAACTGGTAAAAGAAAGGAGCCAGAGGCTCCTCCCAAGCCCATGTGACCCCTGAGGAACAGATCCTCAAACGACCTTAGGTGTAAAAAGAAACTGATTTGTTTGGGCCAACTGTAGGATCTTAAACACCCAAAAAGAAAGTATAACTAAAGATTAAAGGGATCAATATAATTCTTTGAGTCCATGTTTCTTGTTAAGCTACTTAACAAGAAACAATGCCAGACAGGAGATATTTTGCTTTGAGTTGTTGGCCAAGGTGGGCCAAGAGACTCCCAGACAATAACTCAGCATAGAATTCGGAAAATGAACAGCAGACCCCAATCTTATCTAAAGGAATATTGGCAACTGATTGCTGCTAGGTGAGGAAGAGCTGATCTTCCTAAAACAAGGAACTCTAGATAGGCTGACTAGATTCAGCAGATGGACAAGCACTGGAGAATGGCTGGGGGCACTGACAACACAATGGACAGTAACAGGGATCACAGAATATATGTGCTCCAGTGGGTGCAGGTGGAGACTATGGGAGGGTGCCATTTGGGATGTGGGTGTATATATATATATATGAATAAGATTGTTTGGGATGTTCTGTATGAAATACACACACAAAAAAAAATCAACAGATAAAAAAATGAATTATATTTGAGGAAGAAGCATAAAAATTTGCTCCATGTTAATCAGTAGAGGTAAAACACATTACCACTGAAATCTACCCCATGATTTTATAGCCATGCTCAGGTGGCTGTCAGAAAGTAACCGACTGTGACTAGTAATAATCAGATATATAGAGATTACGGACTCATGTACAAACATCTAAGTTTTAGTAGCATTAAAAATGAGGTTTTCTGTATGAAACAGTATATTTTGAAATGAAATGGAGATCTGTTTTAAAGGTTAAAACTTCATTCAATTTTATGTATTAGAAGGTTTATACTGAGTTCAGTATTGTATAACTGTATTAATTCAACTGAGAACCTAAAAATTTACAGCCAATTTTGAAAGAGATGCATCTTTGCTCTGGAAATTGTTATTAAATATGTTAATGCTGTAATGAAATGTTTCTTCTAATTATGTGGTTATTAAATAATTAAAAACAAAAAACAATAACAACAAAAAATAACACTGACTCTTCTTGCAAAAGACCTGTGTTCGAATTCCAGCGCCTACATAGCAGCTAACTACAATCCATAACTCCAGTTCAAGGGGATCCGACAGCCTCTTCTGTCCTCTGTGGGCATTGCATGACAGGGGTGCACTTATTTACATGCAGGTATAACACTCATACACATAAAATAAAAATAATAAATATTTTTTTTTTAAAGTTTAAAAGAGAGATGGGTCTACAGGAAGGCAAAAAATAGTTTGAAAGAATTTATTATTTTGTGTGTCTATATGGTGTGTGTATATATGTTGTGCTCATGCAGAGTACAGAGGTCAGAGGAGGACATTGTGTCCTGCTCTGTCACTCCATGTTATTCCCCTGAGACATTCTTCTCATTGAATCTGGCACTAGGCTGGCAGCAAGTAGGAGCCAAAGATCCTCTTGTGTCCCCCTACATTGTTGAGTTTACAGGTGTAGACAGACACTTGGTCATGCCTCATTTTTTAAATGGGTGCTGGTGTTTGAACTCAGGTGTTCACACCTATATAGCAAATTTTCTTACCTGCTGAGTCATGCCCCACAACCCTGTTTTTTTTTAAAAAAGAAAATGTATTCATTTTCAACTACATACTCCTGACTATTTAGAAATTAGTTTATAAAGAGCCAAAATGTATCAATAAAGACATTATGTGGAAAAATTAAACATATTTGTTGTTTATCATTTTGAGATAAGGTCTTGCTAGACAGCCCAGGTTGGCCTCAACTTGCAATCCTCCTGCCTCCATTTTCCAAGTGTATGTGCCAGCATGGTTGATAACTGTTAAAAATAAGAAAAGGCATTGGTTCAGAAATGAGCTTTGTTAGCAGAAAGGGCACCACCACAGGAGGTGGGAAAGCATTACAAAGGGACAGCTGTTAGAGACAATATGACAAGAAAGAGAAGCTTCCTTTTAAAGAGGAGCTTCATTAAGAGGGATAAAACAAAGAGAGCTGCCACTGACAGGATGGTGGGGGTAGGGGGCTAAGGCCCAGAGAACACCCTTCAGAGAAATCTCCTAAACAAAGGAAAATACCTAATTTGGGGGGAGGGTGTGGCAAAAAGTTCAGTAGCCACGTGATTTAACTTGATATAGCATAGGTGACAAGGAGTATGGAGGGTCCAGGTACTGGGTAGGACTATAAATTGGTGGCTGTAAAGTCACAGGGCAACATGGCTTCCTAATTGTCCTAGAGAGAGTTGCAGGGGGTTGTGGCCTGGTTTCTTCAGGCTGTGAGACCTGGCTGCTGAGAGTGGACAGCATCCTAAAGGGGCAAGCCTATGATCTCACAGTAGAATGTGCTTGTTTACAAATGTAAATCCTTACTTCAGATCCTAGGGCTGATGCTGTCAGTTCACTGACAATACTAGCCAGTAATCCACAGGTGTTGGAGACCAGGTGGGAGGAGAAGAGTTCATTTTCTCTTCGCAGGCTGTTCCTTACTGGGAGCACAACAATAACCAGCATCTTCTCCAGAACTTCACGGAAGCTTGTCATCCCTGAGATGTTCTCTTCACTCTATGATGCATGAGAAGAGAAAGTACCAAGGTACTGCCTTATTTCTTTCACAGAATAATCAGTCGAAAGACAGTGTCTTTCTATATGCTACTGTTAAAATCAGAATTATTATTTTTTAATTTTTAAAATTTTTTTTAGAAGAAGCATTTCATTACAGCTTTAACATACTCAGTAATTCAGTTTCTAGAGCAAAGATACATCTCTTTCAAAAGTGGTTATAAAATTTTTAGGTTCACCGTTGAATTAATACAGTTATACAATGTTGAACTCAGTATAAGCCCTGTAAGCCATAAAATTGTTTCTTTTTGACTCTTAATTTACATGATGTTTTTATTAGCTTTGCGTCATTTTCACATGGTTCCTTTAACTAAATGTCAGAGAGAAAATTATTTCTATCTACAAGACAGACAACTATTCATCCTATTTAAATTATTCTATAGGGCAGGATTTCAATATGAAATCAACAGTGTACAAAAATCACTTTTTGTACATTTATGTAATTCCTAGGCAGTTTTACAACCACTACTATATTCACTTTCTGAAAAAAGTCAGAATCTACCAGTGGAAAATTACGGGAATAGAAATTATAATTCATTAAAAATTAAAGGAAAAATATTTGCAGAAAAATACTGAAAAGATTATTAATTTAGCTGATGTCCAACATGAATTTTTTTTTCTCTGTTGTCTATGTTCCTGTGTATTTTAGCCCACTGTGAATGTGGTCACATGCACTACTTTGATCAGGAAGCAACACACCAGTGAGTGTTTCATTTCTACTGTGGGCTTGAGGATCTAGTTCCAGATCTTTCATACTACCTCAATGCTGCAAAATCAGGGGTATTATTTACTATTACTCAATTATCAAAACCATATTCTTGGTAACTGAATACGTTATTCCTTAATAATTACATTCTTTACATGTAATGAAGGGGGAACTTAAATTACTTTATTTTCAAAATCAAGTATGTAAATGAATAATCCATTTGGAAATTACACAGTTTTTTCAGTTAAAATAATCACTGAATTATGAGTCACTGGCAACTTATTTCTTAAAGTATAATCTTAATACAGAAAAAACTATTTAAATATATTTTTCATATTTTAGGTATTTCTATTAACAATTATTATCATCATAACTTTTTTGTTAATTTCTAACAATAATTTTTTGGATTTAAAATAATCTGGTTTTCATTTTATTTTTTTTAAATATTTTATTTATTATTTTTATTTTATGTGTATGAGTGTATTGCCTGCATGTATTTGAGCGCACCCACATCTTACAAGGCCTCGGAGGTCGAAGAGGGCTTCGGGTACCCCTGAACTGAAGTTAAGGACGGTTTGTAGCTGCTATGTGGGTGCTGGGAATCGAACCCAGGTCCTCTGCAAGAGCATTCAGTGCTCTTAACTGCTGAGCCATCTCTCCAGCTCCATGGTTTTCATTTTATTAAAACTCAAATTCTTTTATCCCTTTTATCCTTCCATTCTGTAGATATTTCACTTTCTCAGAAAGGTTGTTTTCAAGAAAACGCAATCATTAATTATACTTCATAATCAAGAATCTTTTGGAGCTTCCCTTAGAGGAAATCAGAGAAACAAGAGTTTATGTCTGTTTAGTTTCTAATTAGTAGCTGCCAAGATTAATAGCTGCCCAAATAATAATTTGTCAGGATGATCTGTTGACGAGAAACATGTCAAATGCAAGGTGGTTACAGGCTTTTTACTGGTATTTGGCAATTTCTAACAAATCTTCGACATATTTTCCTTTGACTTTAGGATTTTTTGCACCAGGGATAGTGGCACATGCCTATAATCCCAGCACTTGGGAAACTGAGGCAGGAGGACAGTGAGGTGTAGGCTGGCTAGGACTATAGAGGGAAAAAGAGAATTCTGTACTTAAAAGTTTTATAATGGAAAAATAGTCATGAGCATGCATGAAAATTTAGACAATGATACACTATATAAAACACTTAAATATTTGTAGTATTCTAAATATATGCAGCATATGGGGTATATGACTGAAAATGTTGCACTAAAATGTTAAAATGGTACACTGTCCATTAAGACAGTATCATTAATAAGGACATAGCTTCAAAGATCATAATTAATATAAACACAAAAATACTAATCTCTACATGTTAGTGATTAATACAGGTCTGAGGAGTGATTCTTAAAGAAAACACCAGATCACCCCTAAGTTCATCACCCATATATTTTCATTTCTCAGTATTCTCTTCTAATAAATAGCCTTTTGTGTAAACATTTTACATAGAATCACTGTTCATACAGTGTTCTTCTCATTTTCAAAATATTTGAATTGATACTAAGTTTAAATGTACCAGTCACGTGTGATGGCACACATCTTTAATCCCATCACTCAGGAGGCAGAAGCAGATAGATCTTTTTGAGCTCAAGATCAGCCTGGTCTACATATTGAGTTCCAGGCCAACTGGGCCTACAAGGAGATCCTGTATCAAAAAGACATCCTTAAAATTAATAATGATAATAATAATAGCAAATGTAAATGTACCATGTGAAATAGCAGAGGCTTCTTATACCAAATTAACAAACCCAATTTCACTTAATATGGAATATTAAGGGTCTAACCAGGTTTCTAAACTGTCTTTTTAGTAAAATATACATACGCATACCGTTTTCTACTTATTCTCTCAGTTTCCTGACAAAACACTCGCAACATCTAACAGCAAAATGACAACTTATCATTTAAAGATATCTGATCGTTTGTAGACACTCAATTCAAAGCTGTACATTTTTACCCATCTCAACTACTGCCTAATTAAAATTATAGTAAGAAATAAGTACACAATAAATATTTGTTAAAAAGTTGAAAGAATGGACAATTTAGACTAATTTAAATTACATAGAGCAATCTATAAGGTTGGTACATTTCTTTGGTAATCTCATTAGAACAGGAATTTATAAGAGAAAAAAAATAACTTTTCTTAATTTTCTAGAAATAGGTTGATATATCAATATTCCTTTCATTCACATTTATTAATAAGTACTAGGACTGAAGTTTTTCTATATTGGCTCTTACATTTACTTTTTAAAAATTTCTACTGGGATTCTACAAAGTCATTAAGCACTACAAAGTTTCTTCATGTTATGCTGTTATCTTTTGTTTCTGTGTTACTAAATTTTTCTATCAACATAAAACCATTACTGTACATAAATAGAATATCCTATTTCCTACCACAGTTTCAGTTTTAATTTATAGATGATTCATTCTATAGGTTATTCATCAACACCTAAATAGTAAATAGTTTCATGTGTGCCTTTTTCTCTACAGTGCTTTCTTAGAAAACCAGCAATTGCTAAGTAAGACTCCCTATGCCTATTGTTTTACAATGTTTACTTCAACATTTGTTTATTTATTTATTCATTCATTCATTTAGTGTATGTATGTATGCTCAAGCATGTGCCACAGCACAGATATGAAGGTCAGAGGACAACGTGTGGGAGTCAGCTCTCTTCCACCATGTGGGTTCTGGGGATTGAATTTAAATTGTCAGTCTTGACAGTAAGCACCTTTTCCTGCTGAGCCATCATGCCAGCTGTCTTTTTAATTTTACCTCAGAAACTTAAAATATTACTTTAGAATAGCAAAGACTGCTTATGCTTTTTGCAACTTACTTTCAAATGATATAGGAAAAAATATAGGTATTTACTGTATATTCATTTTTATAGGTGAGTGGTTATTAAAAAATAAGATGACTCATAGGTAAACAGAGAATTTAAAAATTGCTCTTACTATGAAACAGATCATCATTTGTTAATCATTTGGCAAATATAATCACTAATATAGAAGCACAGGTACTAACCTAAATATGCTTTTACTCATGTTTTAGAACTCCATTATAAAAGAGATTTCAGAAAAGACCTACCTGGCTGAGCTTTTCCATATGTCCCACCAAAAGTGGAAAACGGTGAACTAGTGTTGAGTCATTTTCTGTGCTAACTTGCTTAACAATTGATCGCAGTAATACTTCTCCATCATATGCAATAGGGAAAATAGAAGTCAGCTTAACAGAAGTGTGACACAGAGCTGACATAACAGCTGCAAGGAGTCGGCTACTTGATGTCTTAAAGTTTGCTTCCTGGATATCCTTTTGAAAACAAAAATATGCCCCCCACAAATATTACATCAATATAATCCAAGTTTCTGGATATATAAAAGATAAAAAAATACAAATAATACAAAATCATCAATCACACATTTAAGTTGCTTTGCTAGAGGATATCACATCAATACTTTAAAATATAATTATTATCCAGTAATGATGGGGAAAAATAAAGAAAAATCCACTTCCATTTTACAGCAAATATTTATATGTGTACACATCTTCACCATCACAATTTATCATTATTTTCAATATAAGACGTCAAAAAGTTCCAATTAGAATCTACCAAAAGCACTTAAGCAGCAAGTGCTGAAATATATAATTTTTTTTTACAAATAAATAACACAAATTATACTTTGATATTATTATTAACATTTCACTAAGGTCACAAAATGATACTATTATACACTCCACAGTATATTTAGAAATCTTAGTAGCACAGTAGTAAAATTTTATAACAAAATATTAAAAACTTATCAACTCAGGAAATTCTAATTCTCAAAAATCATACATACATTATTTAGTTCTTCAAGCATTTCTGTTGCATGGTCAAGCATAAAGGCAAGGGAACATAATCATATAGTGAGCTGATGCTTGCTAAAGCTAGCCTAGCAAAGGGAGACTGCTACGATAAGAGAAATTAATTTACCCAGTAGTCCAGACAATATTCTTCTAGGAAACCCAAAGTCACTTAGGATGCCCTCATGATAATAATGAATTAAGAGTATGGCAGGGCAGAGACTGGAAGCTATCACTTCCTTACAGTATTAAATGGAGGTGATGAGAAGATTTGCTAACCTTGTCTCCAAACTTAGGGAAATAGTCAATATTTCACTGTTAAGTAGGGTGTCAGCTATAGATTTTTCTTAGGCATCTTTTATCAGGTTAAAAAGTTTCACTACATTCTTGTTTCCTGATTTTTAACCACTAAATACTTGCTAATTTTGTCAAATATATTTTGCAGAACTATTCAAAGGATATGATTCATCCTTTAACATGATGAAAAAATTTTTTTTCAAGTACTGGGAATTGTGCAACATCTTCAACCCAGTTAGTTCTATTGATTTTAATATCAAATTAAACTTGCAATTCAAGATAAGTAATACTTGGTTACAATACAGCATTTATGACATTTGACAGTTTTTTTGGGTTTTTTTTGTCTTTTTGAGACAGGGTCTTCCTGCAGCCCCAGCTATCCTGGAACTCACTATGTAGACCAGGGTGGCATTGATCTCCCAGAGATCCGCCTGCCTCTGCCTCCCGAACGCTGGGATTAAAGGTGTGCACCACCACGTCTGGCAATTTGACAGTTTTTTAAGAACTTCTACATATCTCAGTGATATTTGTCTATTATTTTTCTCTCATAATATCTGTTAGGTTTTAGAATCAGGCATGTCATTAATTATCTCCTATGCTTTCTGAAGGAATTTGTAAGATGAATGTTATTTCCTTGTAAATGTTAAGACTCCATGAAAAATTTGGGTTTGCAATTTTGTTTCTGGGGAAGTTTTTAATAGTGAATTCTACTTTTTAATGGATAGAAGGCAATTCAGATTGTCCCAATATTTTACTGTTGATTTAGACTGTTATACTTTAAAGGAATGTGTCAACTTCTAAAGTTGTGGCATTTACTAGTATAAAGTTGAACAGTCTTATCACTTTCGTTGACAGTTGGATCTCTCTATACTGATACTCCCTATTTAATTTTGGAAAATGGTATTTTTTTCTTTACTTTCTCTCCTCTCCTTCTTTTCAGTGCTGAGGAATTGTTCTCTTCAGGGAGGATGATCAAACCAAGCATGTTACACAGGCACTGTGTCCCTCAGCTCTATCCCCAGTTTCTCTCCCTTAATCAAGTTTAGAATGAGTTTCTTCCTCTCTTTTCAAAGAACCAACATCTAGTTTTGTTAATTTTATTTATTCTGTATTTCACTAATTTCCTCTATTATTTTCTTTCTTTTTCCACTGAGAACAAGATGGAAATCTAATATTGGTTTTAAACATTTGGTTTTACTAGTATTAATATAAACAAGGGCATACATTTCTTTTTCTGAATTATTTTTTTCTTTTATTAAATCGGGTCTTTGACAATTTCATATGAACACACAGAGAACAGATTCTGATTACAGTCACCCTTACCTTCTCTTATTTCCCTTCCACCCGTTACCTTTCCCCCAAGTGCCTCTTCAAGATTTTGTTTTATGACTCAGTGAGTTTCATCAGGGCCACCTGTGTGACCATCCATGGGTTTAGAAGCATCCATGGCAAATTATGGGCTCATTGGTGTGTATACAACTATGCTCCTTCTCCATAGTCCACCAGTACTCCAAAGTTCAGCAGATAGCGGTACTGGCTCTGAAGCAGCAGAGTATTGTATAGGCCCATTCCAAACAGCTCTGAGACTATGCATACATTGACTGTAGTATGTCCAAAAGATGGCATTTCACAGCCCTTCTTCCTGTCTTCTAACTCTTACATTTTTTCTATGATGCTCCCCTTTCCAGGTTGATTCCTAAGCCTTAGAGTGGATGGTATGAATGTCTTGTTTAGGGATGACCATTCAAACATCACTTATTCTCAGCACCTTGGGGGGCCATGTGTCTCTGCAGTCCTTGAAGGGTATACATTTCCTGGAGTACTAGTTTACCTACATCTCACAAACTGATGTTAAATTTTTACTTTCTGAGTAGAAATATCTAAAAGTTCATTTTATGATTTCTTCTTGGGTTCACTGATTATAGTTAAGTATTGTTTGCTGGGAGAAGGGGCCTGTGCCTTTTGAGGGCAGAAGAAGACAGATCTCTGTGAGATCAGGTCAGCCTGGTCTACAGAGCAAATTCCAGGCTAGCTATGGCTACAGAGAGACTCTATCTCAAAAAGACAAAAATAAATTAATAAAAATCAAAAATAAATAAAAGAATTGTTTGTTTTCTAAGAGTTGGTATTTTTCTCACAAGCTTTTATATTGATATCTAGTTTAAGTCTCTTGTGAACTAAATTATAGGCTTTAAAGTTCTAATATTTTTAATTTTACTAGATTTAGTTATGCACTAGCATGTAGTTTCTCTTACTGAACATTCTATGAGTACTTGAAAAGAACATGCGTTCTGTTGTTGAATACGGTAGTTTATAAACGTCAATGATTGATATCATTATTCAAATTCCTGTTCTTTTTGTCTACTTTGTTAGTTACTGGAAGATGAACACTGAAGTCTCCAACCATTAGTGTGATTTGTCTCTATTCTCCCTACAGTTCTGTCAAGTATTTGTACTGAGCGCTTTGAAACTCTGTGATTTGGTGTTGTCTAGAGTGAATGAGTAATTTTAGTATGTCCTTCACTCATTTTCCCTCCTTCCTGTCCTTGCTTCTACGGAGACATCCAGGGCCGTTTGGTGCTATTCTACTCACAGAGTCCCTACTGTTCTTTCCCCCTCGCTCATACAACTGTACCTACAGATGGAAACAGAAGGGCAGCAGCTAAATAAACCGTTTGCCAGTTTTATAACAAAAAGATGGTAATTGAATAAAACAAATTTTTAAACAATTATATAAGGGATGTATACCATTTTTAGATATCATATACAAGTTACTTCCTAACTGACCTTTTAAAAAGTAAAAAGGTAAGGGCAACTGCAATGTTTTCTTGCAGAGAATTAAGTAATGCATTAGATTTTTCAACTAACATTTTGTAAACATAAATTACCTGATCCAAACAATTCAGCAGATCACAAAGGCAAGCCCACTGTAACGCAGGAGTTGGGTAGAAAGAATGAAAACAGGCAGTAAAAGTGTTATGACACTCTTGAAGAACAGCTTCTAGAAGACTCAGGGGCTGACTAAGGTACCCTTGAGGATCATTATCCAGCTTCACCATGCAGTGATCAACTCCTTCAGATAAAATTTTTCTTAATAAAGTTCTGGTTTTTCCAATACACTCTGCTAATTTGCTAGTTTCTTCAACAACTGCTTTTCCTGAAGCTTTGAGGAAAAAATGGACAGTGCTATTTAAGCAAGTATGTGCAGAACAACAAACAAATGTAATTCAGTCATTTACTATACAGATAAAAAATCAAAATACTCATAATTTAGAAATAAAACAATTGAGAGATTAAGTATGTTCTAAAATTACTTCTTTAAAAAAATCTAAACAGAAAAAGCCCCAGTATTATAATGTATTAAAATTAACAATTGAAAATACTATTTGACAAAAATTGTTTAAAAATAACACATACACTCCCTTAATTTTAGCAATATAAAAGCAAATCTGATGCTATAATGAGATAAAAATATATTGGCCCTTAAACCCAGCTATCTCTACATAAGCTTTCTCAGTATCAAGTTGTTTCCTTCCCAAAGTTATTTTTTAAAAATTAATCATACCTGATACTGGATAAATTTCACAGGTATAAACACGCAATAACCTCAGACAACAGGTTCCCACAAAGCGTAGTCTCTCTAAATCTAGAAGTGTAGCTGTGAATTGGAATCCTTTTAATCCTCTAAGTTCTTCAACTCCTAAGACTAAGGTGGTCCAGCTCCAATGAAGAATACTCAGCAATGACTCAAAACATTCCTAATCCAGAATATAATATACACCAATTAGTTCAAAAGATATCGAAAATAATGACATGCAGCTCTGAACTACCTTGAGCTTTTACTGAATTTTGGTAGCTAAAATAATGTAGTCCTAGTCCTCATTGAGCACATTACCATTATCTTTGAAGGAGCATGTGGTGGTACACGCCATTAATTCCAGCACTCAGGAGGCAGATGGATCTCTGTGAGATCCAGGCCAGCCTGGTTTACATGGGGAGTTCTAAACCAGCTGGGGCTACAGGGAGAACTTATCTCCAAAAAAAAAAAATTCGCATTTTGAATTTTGGCCAAAAAAATAAAGTAGTTTGATATTTATGAAAATAATATTCTCTGGTATTTGGCTTCATAAAAATATAGTTCTAAGTTTTCCAGCTACCCAAGTGCCTAATTTATCATATATACAGAGAAAATGCTGAAAAAAAAACACTCATAATTTACACATTTATTTGAAAGACTAGATCAATGCAGCAAAATAAAATAAAAAGTGATACAGGGGAGTGGAGAGATGGCTCAGTGGTTAAGAGCACTGGCTGCTCTTACAGAGGACCTGGGTTCAATTCCCTGCAACCCACATGGTGGCTAACAACTGTCTGTAACTCCAGTTCCAAGGAAATCCAACACCCTCCTCTGACCTCCCCTGGCACTGCAGGACACGGATATACCTACATACATACAAGCAATATACTCATAGACATAAAATAGTATTAAATAAAAATTTAAGCCGGGTGTGGTGGCGCACGCCTTTAATCCCAGCACTTGGGAGGCAGAGGCAGGCAGATCTTTGTGAGTTCGAGGCCAGCCTGGTCTACATGGTGAGTTCCAGGACAGCTGGGGCTACAAGGAGACCCTGTCTCAAAAAAAAAGACAAAAAAAAATTAAAAATTTATATAATTTTAGGGATCAGTGACAATATCTAAAAATATATCTATATAATAAAATATGTAATACAAAAGACAGCTAAATTTTGATAAATTATTAGAAGATAAAACTGATTAGACAATAATAAAAAATACTTGCTGTTTGTATAATTAAAAATTCTAAACTATGGGTTTAGGAGGTTGTCTTTCCTTGCAGTTTAGATGGCTTGAACGATTTTTTTTTAAATTTTTTTAAAATAAATAATTTATTGAGAATTTCATACATGCATATAAGGTGTTTTGATCAAATCCATGCCCACTCCCTCCCCTCCAACTCCTTCCATATCTCTCCATCACTTCTGATGGTTTGAAGGTTTTATCATGTTTGCATGATAACACACTATTGGATCTCAAAGTGCAGCATGTTGTCCCCAATCCACACCAAATCTCAGGCAACTGTTGATAATATGAAAAAAATGAGGATTTAAAAGAAATGACTGAATAAGTTTGTCATATAAATGATTTCAATTACCTAATGACCACAGTCATTTATATAGACATATAGAATTATTGTAGACAACAAGAATTATCTTTATCTGGATGAATAAATAACAAATTCACTGTTTACCAAAATATGTGTTTAATTAGAAAAGCTACAAGTTATTTCAGACATAGAAAAGCTAACTCAGCTGGGCATGCATGTTAAAATGGTAAACAGCATCTTTATTATTTTCCCATTATTTAAAGTACACATTACCTTTGCATAGCATAAACATACCAATATAAAAACAGATCTGAATTCATGAAGCACTGTTGAGATACATTCTTAGAATTAAAACTCTGTACTGAAGCCAGGCCTGGTGGCACACGCCTTTAATCCCAGCACTTGGGAGGCAGAGGCAGGTGGATCTCTGTGAGTTCAAGGCCAGCCTGGTCTACATAGTGAGTTCCAGGACAGCTGGGGCTACAGGGAGACCCTGTCTCAAAAAGGCCAAACAAACAAACAAACAAAACTCTGTACTAAATAGCAAAGCTGAAAACTTATAAAATGGCTTACCACTGAGACAGTTCTTGCAAAAGATCTCTTCAAAATGTGTACCGGTTCACTGGTTTGTTGCTTGCCTTTTGAAGCACTACCATCACTGGTTGGAAGTCTGGAGGTAGTAGATACAGAATATACTCTATTCAAAAATCCAATGTCAATTTTGCCATGTACACTTTGTCATAGTGAAATAATCATATTTTAATTTTTTTACTAGATAAAATATTAATATGGAGCTTTCTTGAAACATTTTCCAATGTTAGTGTTTGGCATGTAAGGAGTATCTTACTATAAGCTCCACCTTTATAAGACTATGTAGTAGAGGATTTCTCCTCCTATTAGAGAACATACATTCTTCATACAAAAGCTATGTTCTCTAGTAATAATGGCATAGTTAGTTATTCAGCCACTAGTACACACAGAGTCCAATGGAATATGTTATGTTCAAAAAGCTACTTGACAGTGACTGTAATAGATAACACAAAACAAAAAAAAAGTCTTTCTTAGGAAAAATTAGGCTTGTACCATTCAAGTTCTTTTAGTGATTACTAGAAGGGAAGAGACAGTTATTTCTTCTACTTTTTGACTACTTATAGTAAAAAAAAAAAAAAAAAAAAAAAAAACATTTTTAGTGAGAGTTTATACTTGCTTGAATACTTTATTCTAGTATTTTAATCTATATATACACAAACACATTGGCATGCAGAATGTCTCAATACACATCTGAATTATGGTGAACTGATTAAAACTCTTTTTAAAAATATTTTATTATTTTTATGTGTATGAGTGTACTGCCTACATGTATGTGAGTGCACTCGTGTCATACAATACTGCAAAGATCAGAAGGGGGCTTTGGATTCCCCTGGAACTGGAGTTAAGGATGGTCTGTAGCCCCCATATGGGTGCTTGGAATCGAACCCAGGTCCTCTCCAAAAGCAGTCAGTACTCTTAACTGCTGAGCCATCTCTCCAGCCCGATTAAAATTCTTAATATTAAAAATATATTAAATACAGGGTTGGAAAGATGGCTCAGTGGTTAAGAGCTGCTCTTGCAGAGGACCCAAGTTTGAATTCCAGCACCCACATGGTGGCTAACAACCATCTGTAACTCTAGTTCCAGGTGATCCAATGCCCTCTTCTTACCTCTGTGGGCACTGTATGACATGGGTGCACCTGCGTGCATGCAAGCAATACACTCATACACATAAAATTAAAATAATAATAAATAAAAGATTTGAATATATATTAAATGCAAAATGAGTAACTTACCACTATTTCAACTAAAAGTAGAAATTAATGGTAAGAGATTTTCTGATTCATTCTATTATAAAATAATATAAAACTACAGGGCTGGAGATATAGCTCAGTGGTAGGGGGCTTGTCTAGCTTGTATGGGACTCTAGGATCAATCTCCAGCATAAAGAGAAAAAAAATGGACTACAGTAAATTGATTAGGACTACATCTAAAGTATTCCTTCACCCTATTCTATTTCTTTAAGATAAAATTTGCTAGTTTATAACATTTTGAATTGGTAAGAAAATCAACAAGAGTAAATAAGCTATTAAACATTACTATTGGCATAGTACAAATAATCTGAGTCATGCACAGTTTAAAATTAAGTCTAATGTAGAAAATGTTTGGAAGTATACTACTATCCAAGTTAAATATTATTTTGAAATTAGCTACATTTCTACTAGCATATTATAACTTGCTGAATGCTTCAACAATTTCTCCATTATTATCCTGAATATTTTATAGCAACTATTTCAGTATAGTAAAAAAATATTGTATTAGCTAAGTATAAATATGTTTTAATACCTGTATAACAATTGAGGTATCTGACCAGCATTAACATCTGTACCATTATTTGATTTCTTTGAACTCTTAAACTGGAAAACAACCCTAAGAGAAAAAGATAATATGATATGAAAAGTGACAAGCTCTATGATTCATTAAACAATTTAATGTTTTCAAACATTATGTTAATAAAATTATTCACTTTTAAAGATAAAATATTACATAAAGCAATAATGTCCTGATTTTAATGCTGAATAAACAATCACTAAAATGAATGATCTTGAACTTGGCAGTGAACTCCCCACCCCCGAAATTCCAGTTCGAGTTTCACCATGGCAGATAAGTTTTATCAAAAGATTTTCACTTACAAAGCATAAAACCTGCTTGACTAGATACTCTGGGTTTTAGCCTCAAAGTGCTGTGATATTCCAAGTCTGAATGATCTATATATGGGAACCACACCATTCGGAGCAAATACATTTCTGGCAAAAATCTTCAAGTTGAAAGAGATCCATACATACAATGGCAGGTTTACTTTTCCTTTAATATTCAGCAACTCAGAATTTACCTCATAAATTAGTATGTGCCTTTTATACTATTATGTCCAAGCATTATAAAAATAAACTTAGCTTCTCTTATAAATGATAGTACTTTTGAACCCTTGAATCAGACTAATAAGAGAAGGCTGGGTTCTGTATATGGTAACATTTGTTTTCTAGTTCACTGAGTACAAATTGGACTAATAATTACTTCACAAGTTATTGAGGACATGAAATCAGATAAGGCATATGAAAGTATTTTATTTTATTTTATTTTATTTTTTACAAAAACTTTGTTGAGAATTTCATACATGCTTATAAGGTGTTTTGATCAAATCCATGCCCACTCCCTCAATGCCAACATTACCCCCTCTGAAGAGGTAACCCTAAAATCTTTTAAGGATTAGATACAAACTTCCAAATACTTTTGACATTTTTGGCCTTGGAACAGAGTATGTTGCTAACAGGCTCAAGGACATTTTGGCTTTTTTCCAAGAAACTGGCTACATTTCTTTGGGGTCTTTTTACCCTAACTGCCTAGCCAATTCCTACCTCCTATTCTTACCACGCCATCCTCTGAAGGGGTTATCCAAAATGCCAATAGGGAATAGGGACGCCGGCCGCTCATATGAAAGTATTTTATAAGCTGAAAACTACATATGAAAAGTTCTTTATGTGTGTGTTCCTGTGGGTGCAAGTATGTATGTATGTGCATGTCTGTGTGGAGGCAGGAGATCAACCTCACATTAGCATTTTTCAGGAGCAATCCAGTTTGCTTTTTGAGAAAGGGTCTCTCCATGGCCTGGAACTTGCCAAGTCGGCTAGGCTGGTTGGCTAGTAATACCCAGGGATCCAGTTGTCTCAGTCCCCCAAGTGCTAGGATTTTAGGTGCATATCACCACAGCACAATTTTTCCTATGGATTCTGAAGACCGAACTCAAATGTTCATGCTTGTGTAGCAAGTACTTTACAGACTGAGCTTTCCTCCCAGCCTGACAGCAGTAAAATTCTCTACTTACTTCATTAAGATAATACTACATGATAAGCCAGAAGCTTTGTAGCTTGCAAACGTTTTGCATACAGCTCCAAACTCCTTGGCATCCTGTCAAATTCTACCTTTTTCTATGTAATCTCTAATCTGGTAATACAGCTTTTAAATAGTTTAATAACTAGAAACATACAAATGCCAACTGACAAGACTAGCGTACTCTTTTTTTCCTGCTTTGTCCAGACTTTAACTTGGCATATTTGATTATAAGACACAAAAGGCTACATAAATTGAATTTTTAGCAACTACATTAATATATTTGAGCTTTTAAAACAAACAAAAATAAGAGTTGTGTAAGTAAAACAACATTCTGCTTACCCATCATCTGTGGTAATAGAAGCTTGTCCATGAGATCCACAGTCACTGCTGGGACCTGACACTCGAGCCCATGCTACATACCACCATCCAGCTTGCAGGAGAACTGGTTCATCAAACATCATTGCATATTTTTCTCTGAGAGAAAGTAATGAGTCAAAGACAATACCTTTGTACTTGCCTGTTCCATATTTTTTACATATATTTTAAATATCTTACGAACAAAATAAAACATGAAATTAATTATTTTTTAAGATTCTTGTCAGACATTATAAATAAAACCTCTATTTTTTTTCTTCACGATTACAATTTGTAAGGCCATTTATTATTTACGCATTTGACTTGTCTTTTTTTCTCCTTGGAATGAATTTTTTATTGAGCTTTTTAAATTTCATACATTTCCCACTAAAATCCAGACCCTCTCCTCCATCCATGCCTCCCCCCATCCTCCCACCGAACCCTATGCACTCTGCCATACATGCTGAATCCTATTCATTCAGGTGTTTGTAACCAAATGTCCTTCAGTGTAAATGCAGTCAGCCCATCCAGCGGTCGTATGTAGTCATACTCTCCTTCACCCAGCAGCAATCAGTCTGAAACAGTTCTCAATCTAGTGCTGGTCCACCACCTATTTCTCACCTCCCCTTTGGGCTCTTGTTTAATTGAGCTGACATGGATCCCATGCTAGACACCACTGCTGCCACAGGCTCACATGAGCCAGCCTACAGTGGCCTAGAGGCCTCCACCTCCCTTGTTCATGAACTACTAGCCCGGGCTCTTACAATTTTTCCGCCTTCTCTTCTGTGAGTGGGTAAGGTTCCATATAGGAGTCCCATCCTACACTCTACAGTCTCTTATTCTCCAAAACTTGGCCAGTTGTGGCCTTCTGTATACCGCACTCTGCTGTACAAGGAAGACCCACTGGTGAGAGTTGGGGGTGCATTAGCCCTCTCTCTACCCCTTATTACACTATGTTCCATGAGCTTCAGTTGTAGAGATTTGATGGTAGATGTGTCACCAAAATCCTCTCTTTTAAACTTTGGAAACTAAGACAAACAAGTAACAGTTCCTTGTGTCTAGAAAATCAAATTACATTTTTTCTATTATTTATTATTCTACAATATGCTTAAATCTTGTGAAACTTTTAAATTAAAACAGGACAGTATTTCTATAAAATCATCCAAATTTTTAAGAAAATGAAAATTTGAATGTTATAAGTCTGTTTACTCAGCTAAAGTGTTTTGAAAGGTAGCAAATTAGGAAAGTGGTTCTATAGTCAAACACCCTGGCCTTAAGGTTTGGCTTTGTGACCTGTAAGCTAGGGGATTTGTGGTAAGTTACTACAACTTTTCCATACCTCAGTTTCTTTACTTGAAAAATTAGGTGAAAATAATGTCTAGCTCACTGAGTTGCTCTGAGACTGAATTAGCTGAAATAAAGTATTTAGAATTGAGCCTATCACACAGTAGCTACAAAAAACATTGATTCATCTATCAGAGAAAAGATATACACAAATAAGAGTACCCGACAAAGAACATAATCAAATTCAATGTTTTAGGTAATAGAATAAAACTAACTGGTTGTCACTAGGATTGACAATAAGAAAAGGAGGGCTTAATGAAGGGGAGAATGCTATAAACAGATCTGAGTCAGAAAATACAAGAGGGTGCTGAGAAATGTTAATGCATCATAACAGATGAACAATAAGTATAAAAACAAGAAAAAGACATGAAATGCTGCTCTTAAGACTCTGGGACTGGTAAGTAGGCTAACAGAAAATCAAGAAGCTTCATGATATAGAAAATGACACCTTTTATTCTGGACTCATAACCTTGTGCTCAAAAATGACAAATGGCTATGGTATATTAAAGCTTGATGAAAATTAGCTTTTCTGAAATGTCCCCTTCAGGCATACTTATAATTCATATTGAAGATTTTTAAAATCCCATGAATTTGATTAATACATATGAAATACTCAATTTTTCTTTAGATGCACTGTTAAGTTCTCATTAAGTATGTCCCTCATAAAAGCAAAATCATTTTCTTACTATCATTTTTACTTCAGAAAACACACACACAGACACACACAGACACACACGCACACACACACGCATGCACGCACGCAAAAAAGCCACTGTATACCTCTTAAGATTTTTTTACTTGTGTGTGGTGTGTGCATGCATTTATGTATGTGTGTATGAATGTACATGTCATTTTTAAAAGTTTTTCATTTGTTTATTTTTATTTTATGTATATGAGTGCTTTTCCCTCATGGAAGTGTACCCCATCATGCCATATTCACAAAGGTCAGAAGAGGTCACCAGAGCCCTGGATCCAGAGTTACTGATGGTTGTTAGTTGCCATGTGGGTGCTGAGAATTGAACTCGAATCCTCTGCAAGAGCAGCCAGTGCACTTGGTGGCTGTGCCATCTCTCTAGTCCTAATGTAGGGTTATCTTTTTTAATTGCTCTCCACCTTATTTTTTGAGACAGGTCTCTCACCAAGCCTTGAGCACACTGATTCAGCAAGATTGGCAGGCCAGGGAATTTCAGGGGTCACCTATATTTGCCTCCTACCCCAGCACTGGGGTTACAGATGTGTGCTACCACACGTGGCTTTTATGTGTGTACTAGGGATCTAACTTAGGTGATCACGTTTGTGTGGCAAGCATTGTACCGAATGAGCTATCTCACTAGTTCGCTCCTTAAGGTTCTTAAAACATAGTTATTATTGGGAAGTATAGTGTACTATTATTAAAAAGTTCAATTAGTATTTTTCCTATATCAATGTTCTCTGGTTCAAAACAGTAATTTACGATATAGTGTTCAGAAAAGTCTTATGATTCCAGAAAGGACTGATCAAATCCAAGTTCTTCTTATTAACTGTGGTGATTTGACTGAGAATGTCCCCCCATAAGGTCCAAGAAACTGAATATTTGGCCAAATGGTACTGGTGGCAGTTTGGGAAGGGTCATGGAACCTTTAGGATGTGTGGCTTTGTGTGAGGAAGCACATTACTGTAGGTGGGCTCTGAGAATTTATAGCCTCTTCCCACTACCAGCTTACTTTCTTTGCTTCCTGCACGTGCTTGAAGATGAGCGTTTTCAGCTTTCTGCTGTAGATGTCTCTTGCCATGCTTCCCTGCATGATGAACTCTTATCCTTCTGGAACTATAAGCCCCAATAAACTGTTCCATCTATAAGTTGCCTTGGCCATCATGTCTTATCACAGCAATAGAAAAGTAACTAATATATTAATTAACTTTCATAAATAAATACAATGATCTGAGTAGGCTCATAAGAACCTTCAGTAAAGCTGATAACATCTCCAAGTATGTTATTATAAAGTATATAATAATGGTATGATGTCAGGGTACATTAGGGATCTGAATTATGGTCTAGTATGACTACCTGACACTATTACATAATGATACAGGTAATAGAAGGTTGTTATCAGTCACTAGAACACTAGAATACTAAATGGTCTCTAGAATATAATG
>NW_008358662.1:1065903-1069544 GCF_000622305.1 Nannospalax galili | reverse complement strand
CATTGCACATTTATTTATTGAGTTATTCAGCCTATTTTGTAAAAGAAAATAATGAAGAATATTATTATTTTTGATACAGCATTCTTAAAAGCAATACTTATATTTCTTAATACAAACTGCTGCATAAGAACAGTTTGGTTAACAACAAATAGCACATAATGTATAGTGGCTATGCTATTTGACCAATGTGTCAAAGGTATGGAGAGGGCAATATCATGTAGGTTTGTACATTGCCTAAAAATGCAGTTCTCAGACTGTCCCTCTCACTAAATGATGCATAGCTGTATACAGTTTAATTTCTCAAACATATCAATAGTGCATTATTCAAAACTTCTCCTTAAATACACCTTTATTTAAAATGAATTTTAAGTATGTAAAGACTATACTGAATAATGAGCAAAACATTTACCTAGCAGCACAGTCATAAGCCAATACATCAGTCTCTGCAAGAAGGTCTCCATCAGTTTCATGATCGCCTCCATCAGGACCCAGTTCAAATAGCTGGAGTAAAAGTAAAAAAATATTTTCCCCAACCATTTAGTTGTACAAATCCAAATGTTTATAATTTTGTGCATGTCTAATATAAACTAAAATGTAGAGTATGTAAAAACTCAAGTACTAAAGTTTTATTCACTAAATGAAATAGCAATTCAATCACTAAGTATATAAGCACACACATTTTAAATGGGAAATACACAATGTTTTATGATATATTAATTCCAGTTGTATACTGGAAATTTCACATCCGACCTCATAAAGTAGGAGTACATTTTGAAAGGATGTGAAAGAACTGGAAGAAAGCTTTTTATCGAGGTGGCTTCATTACTTAACAGCTGTGAGAACCTTGTGCCGAGTTTCCTCATGCATCAAGAGTTAGATATTAACAGTGCTCACCTCATAGTAATTATGAAAATTAAGTGAAACAATACTTGTAGAATACTTAAGAAAAAAACCTTACCAAAAAGGCTATAAAAATGTTAGCTATGGAAAAAGAGAGGAGACAATAGAATCTTCAGAAAAACAAAAAAATTCAAGTAGTAAAAGATAGTTCAAAGTAAGTGTCATGAGAAGCAGAGAGATAAAGAACTTGATATAAAAATAATAGACAACTGCAATCTTAGCTGAAGAAATATTGGCAACTGATTACTGCTGAGTGAGAAAAAGCTGATCTTACTAAAGTGAGGGACTCTAGGTAGGCTGACTAGATCTCAGTAGATGAACTTGCATGGAGGAATGTCTGGAGACACTAACTTGACACAATAGGCCACAAGACAAATGAGAGAATATAAATTCCAGTGGGGAGGGGGGCTATGGGAGAATGCCTGTGGGGATGGGGGTATAAAGATGATTAAGATTGATTGAGATGTTCTGTATGAAACACACAAAAATTAACTTAAAACTTTTTTTTAAGTTATAGACAAAATAGGACAGAGTCTAGGTAAGGAAAAACAAATTATGACAGAAGAGCTCTTTAAGTGAATTAAACAAATTATGACAGAAGAGATCTTTTAAAAAGAGACTAATATGTACTTTTAAAAAAATCCTGTTTTTTCCTCTGGAGAATTATGGCAGGTTAACTGCAGCAAAAGCAGATAAAACATTAAGATGAATTTAAGTTTACCTAACAAATATTATGCTATTAGTCTAAAATCTTCAATTCTAGGCTCTGGCTTGGAAATCTGTCTCTACTACTGATCATATTCTCGATAGTCACTGGACCTGCCAGGAGGCTCTATCTTATTTTTTTCTAAAATAAAATGACCCCATCTCTTTTTCTTCTTGCAAAGGGCAGTTTCATTAACCTCATCACAACTTCATCACTCAGAAAAAGCAAGTAAACAAATACATACAAGGCGGGGTGGCAAACACCTTTTATTCCAGTACTCAGGAGGACAGAAGTAAGCAGATCTCTGTGAGATTCAGGCCAGCCTGGCCTACACAGTGAATTCCAGGCCAGTTGGGGCTCCAGGGAGACTATGTAGTAAACCAACAACAATAATAACAAAACAAAACAAAACAAAAACTTAGAATAACTCTTGGTCCACACTTCTCTCTCATCGATGTATCTACTCTTTTATTGGCACCAAAGATTATCAGTTCAACCATCTTCCTTAGTGCTGGGTGGGATGTTTCAGCAACAACCAAATAGTCTCATCTCTGTTCTCTCCTGCTCTAATCCATGGTTCATGGAGTTGTGTGGTTTTATTTTCATTTAATGACTTGTGTCATGGTCGGGGTAATGAAACCTAAGTCCTCACACATGGTAGGCAAGTGTACGACCACTTAGTAATCTCTTAAAGATGAGTATTTGACCTGAATACTTTAGTATTCCGTGGTTTCTCTTTGTAGCATGGTAACAAAGCCACTTACTCATCTGACCCTAATCTGGCTCTTCTGCTGGTATTCAACAAATACTTTTAAACACATATGTTTTTCCAGGCAGAGTTCTAGTAACTGGGCATACAGGGATAAACAGTATAGAGTAGAGTGGAGAGAGGGTGGAGAGGGGGAGAGGGGGGAGGACACACACAAACACACACACACACACACAAATGGAATGGAATAGAATAGAATAGAATAGAATAGAATAGAATAGAATAGAATAGAATAGAATAAAAGCAAGGATACTGGATATAAATTTGAGGTAGACAGTAGGATTTAGTTTTAAACAAACTCACCAAGGAGTCAAGGTCAAAGGGTGATGAGAAAATAAGACATAAAGATCTTGAAAAGGATAGGTAGAAAGAAGAGCAAGCACAAAGGTCCTGAGGCTACAGTGCTTGACATTACTGGCATGAAGATAAGCAGGCAGTATATTCAGATTCCAGCAAAGCAAGTAGCAATACTAAGGTCAGAGAAGTGTTTTCTGTCAGTTCAGATGGGCACTTCTGGGTCCTTGTAAGGTCTTCCTCTAACATAGGAAGACACTACAAGATCCTGAGCAGACGAATAAACTTGTGAACATTTAAGAGCAATATTCTGCTCTGTTGAGAACAGACTAAAATAGGGCAAGGACAGAAGCAGGATAAAAACCAGGACGGTACATTATGATCCATGTGAGAATGGCTATGGCGTGGGGCAACTAGGTTCCACTTGCACACTTGCAGTTTTCAGAAATGAATGCTGTATTTATTCTGAAAAGTGAGTCAAAAATATGCTGATGAACTCTCCTGGCCTGCTCTCCTGCCCTCAGGCCTCTTTTGGGGTAAGTCTATCGCGCAGCCCTCCGCGCCTTGACTCCCCCAGCCGCGTTCACCCTTCCATCTGCCCCGCTGTTCTCTACTCCTAGTTTGGGCCCTGTGCCATTCCTAGTCTTGGGGCCCCAGACACCTGGGGAGCCAGTGCTTCTTCCTGATCCTTTTCACCCAGACCAACTTAGTGCCGTCCTTGGGCCCCAGGAGCACTGCTTCTGGACCTGGCCCCGCCCTCACCTCTCTCTGCTTCCTTGGACCTGCACAACCAGCTAACTCTCCTAGCCTGCTCTCCTACCCTCAGGCCTCTCTTGGGGTAAGTCTATCGCGGAGCCCTCCGCGCCTTGACTCCCCCGGCCTCATTCACCCTTCCTTCTCCCCGCTGTTTGGGCCCTGCGCCATTCCTAGTATTGGGTCCCCAGACACCTGGGGAACCAATACTGGTTCCTA
>NW_008358662.1:1052650-1060444 GCF_000622305.1 Nannospalax galili | reverse complement strand
GAAGTGGAGATCATTTTTAAACGTTAAAACCTCATTTAATTTTATGTCTTACTGAGTTTATAATGAGTAAAAGATTGTATAAGAGTAATAATTCATCTGTAAACCTAAAAATGTACAGCCAATTTTGAAAGAGATATACCCTAGCTCAGAAAAATGTTATTGAATAGGTTAATGCTGTTGTAATGAAATGCTTCTTTTAATTAAAAAAAAAATATGCTGATGAAGAAAAGACAAGAATGACTCCAAGATTAGCATGAGCAACTGGAAGAATGAAGTTAATTCCATTCTGAGTCTGTTAAATGAGATGAAGAAGAACATGAGATAGCAGGAAAGGAGACCGTCAAAAGCATAGTTTTCAATGTTACCTTCAAGATTTTTATAGACATTCAACAGGGGAAAGGTCTATAAAGGTGGAAGTTACCAGAGCAAAAAGTTAGAGCCATAAGACTGGATCACCACAGGGATGAGTATACTTCAAAAAGACGCCCAGGGGTTGGAAAGCTGGTTCAGTTGCTATGCAAGCACAAAGACCTAAATTGGATCCCCAGCACCTACCAAAAAAAAAAAAAAAAAAAAAAAAAAAAACTTAAGAATTGTTGCATGGCCCTGTAACCCTGGCACTGTGACGTGGGAATGGGAAGAGACAGGAATGTACATGGGATTTGCTGGCCACCAGCCCAGTCAAAAAAGGCATGCACACACACATGCACATAAATAAATTTAAAAAAAATGAATTCCACACTCAGACATCTACAGGTTAGAAAGATTAAGAGCAATGAGCAAGAGACCTGTCAGTGTGGGGGACTAGATTCCTAACAGGTAAGTAACAAAGATGGCAAACTTCCTGCTTTTTCTTTACCTGAGTCAAAGGCTCATTGAGACATTTTCTCTAGTGGCAGGGCACCTCTCCTGGCTGACTGGTTCAGATCAGTTTAGCCAAGGCTAGGCCTGGACATATCTCAGTGTGGAGCTGTGTTCCATCAGCCCTCTTTTGTTTAAATTTACCAATCCAAAATTAGGGAAGGGGGATTGCTGTATACTAATTAAGAAAGATTAAAAGGAGCACAGCATGCACATGCCTTTAATCCTGGCACTCAGGAGGCAGAGGCCAAGTGGAACTCTGTGAGATCCAGGCCAGCCTGGTTTACATAGCCAGTTGAGGCTACAGGGAGACCCTGTCTCAAAATAAACAAACAAGAACAACAGAATGCATAAAAGACACAAGCGCTCTTAGGGACTTTGAACTTTTTAGGTTCTGAATCCCCTCTCCACTAATGAAGAGTTTTTCTGTGTGTGTGTTTCTTCATTTTTAATATATATATTTTTGCCTGTTGTATCTGAGAATTAATTGGTAGAGAATTAATTTCTTTAATTGGCAGAGAAAATGAATCCAGTCAAGACCCCTAGATGGTAATAAGTGAGGCAGAAAGAAAATGCAGTGTGGATTTGGGGGAGCCAAGTAAAGAAAGTATCTAAAAGATGAGTTCAAGGATTAAATTTGTCTGAGTAGTCATCAGAGATGAGACTTAACCATTTGCTTCAGCAATATAAAAGTCATCAGTGTCCTTGACAAGAGTAATTTCAAAGGAAAGGTGGTGGCAAAAACCTAACTTTAATGAGTTTAGGAAGGACTAGAAAGATATAAAATGAAGATTAAATATTTAAAAAAATTAAGAATATATACAGAATCCAGCTGTGGGTCTGAATCTAAGAATCTGTAAGGTAATAATGAAAGACTATTCTAGGATAGCTAAAGATGAAAGACGTATTGCAAAAGACAACTAAGATTCTTACATAAAATAACTAAGCTTTTTACATGCATCTATGTAAAAAACATATGGAGAATGAGCCATTTCTTATGAGAAAATGAATTCGGTTGAGCTACAATGATTGATCACTAATATGCTTTTAAAACACTGACATGAACAAGGGTCAAAGAAGAATTCTGTACTGGAATCATGGAATGCTGATGACTACTGAGATGTTGGGCTTCAGAGGGCCTTCGGCAGAATCTAGAGGAATTCCAACATTCCATGGATGAGAGAAGAGGACAAAGCTATAGAAACAGAGAAAGTATGAAAACAAAACAAAATTAAAAGGGATAGGAAAAACATATACCTTAGAGAACTGACTATTATAGAAGACCCTAGTCTACTTGTTGAATAACTAAACATATACATATATTTCCAGAGAACAGGAAAAGGTGGGGATTGTGATTAAAAAACAATGAGAAGAAATCCTGGTCAAAGGCACAGAAAATATTTTTAACAAAATCATAGGAGAAAATTCTCAAATGATGCCTACTAAGGTGCAAGAGGCATACAGAACACCAAATAAACAGGACCAGGAGAGAAATTTTCCATGTCATGCATTGTTAAATGTATAGAAGAAAGAATGGACATGGAAAGGTACAAGGGAGAAAAACCAAGTCACATATAAGGGCAAGTCCATCAGAATAATAAGTGAGTTTTCAATGGACTTTAAAAGCCAGAAGGCCCTGGACCAATGAAAAGCCTGAAAGACCTGAAAGACAAGCCCTGAAAGGCCACAGATGCCAACCCCAACTACTATACCCAATAAAACTATCAGTCATAATCGCAGGAGAAAGAAAAACTCCCATGATAAAAACAGATTAAAGAAATTTATGATTGCTAAGCCAGTTCTACAGAAGATACTGGAAGGAATATTTTGGTCTGAAGAGAAGAATAAACATATACACCTAAGAGGCCACAAGGAATAAACAATACCAAAACATTTAATCAAATGTGGTCCAAGAAAACATCACAAAACAAAAAAGTGGCAGGAATAAGTACACATTGTTCAATAATAATTCTTAGTATTAATGGTCTTAATTCCCCAACAAAGAGGCAGAGACTAACAGATTGGAACACAAAATTAAGCAGTACACAATGCACAAGACCTGTGCAAGATTAAGCCACATAAAACCTCAGCATGGAGGATGGAGATGATCTCACAAAGCACCACCCCTATAGCTGAGTAGCTACTGGCAACTGATGGCTGCTGGGAGAGGGAAGGTTAGCTTCCTTTAAGGACAGGATGCCCATGTTCAAGCAGACTGCCTCCATGCACATACTGGCAGTACTAAGTAGGCTCAGTGGTTTTTTTTTAAAAAAAAATGAACACATAAATTTGAGAGGGACTAGTGCTGGGGGGAAAGAAGAGAAATTGGAAGGGAGGGAATGAGGGTGGTGGACTTGACCAAAATACATTATATGTATCATTAAATTCTCAAAAAACAAAAAATGTCAATATAAAACAATATATGTGGAAGTGGTTCCATTCACTATGATGCTTATGATCTTCCTCTCAAAGTCCTAGAACCAGGAAAAGGAAAATATTCATATATACATATATATCACCTTGCTGGATATTATCAACAAGGACTAAAATTCTCCTCCTCTGTTTTGATGATGAATTAAGACATTCTAAATTATTCTGAAATGAATCAAGGCTAAAACTATTGTTCTTTAAATTAGTATAGATATACGTGTTATAGGTATCCTTAATATTGTTCCTATGATCTATATAATTATAGCTTTTTAAAAAAATTCTATTTATTATTTTTATTTTATGTGTATGCATGTATTGCCTGCATGTAGGTAAGTGCACCCATGTCGTGCATTTCCCACGGAGGTCAGAAAAGGCTGTTGGATCCCCTGGGACTGGCATTATGGACAGCTGGCATGTGGGTGCTGGGACTGAAACCTGGGTCTTCTGCAAGAACAACCAGTGTTCTTAACCACTGAGCCATCTCTCCAGCCCCCATAATTATAGCTTTTAATTGTCCCTAAATTCATTATTATAGAATCTGAAATACAGTATTTTTTAAAGTATACATATTATCTAGGGCTGGAGAGATGGCTCAGCAGTTAAGAGAACTGTCTGTTCTTGCAGAGGTTTGATTCCTAGCACCCACATGGCAGCTGACTACTGTCCGTAACTCCAATTCCAGTGGATCCAATGCCCTCTTCTGACATCTGTGGGGATTGCATGCCACAGGTGCACTTACATACATGAAGTCAATACACTCATACACATAAAACAAAAATAATAAAAAAGATTTTAAAGCATACATATTATCAAAACTAGAAATAAATTAAAATTTTAACAAAATTTCAGTTTTGAGTGACCTCTGTGGCTTTTGTCCACAAAAATTATCAGAGCTTTAAGATATTAATTTAATTTTTAGATACTATTGAGAAAGCTAAGAAAAATACCTCTCAATAGAAGAGATTTAATTAAAAATTTCTTGTGAAATCTGCTATAGAAATTAAGGTACATATTGTAGTTTGCAATTCTGAGTGCAAAACTAGATAACTGCAGAAACAGAATATTCAACATAGTAATGAGTTTTCAAAAAATGGACATATACTTTATATACAATAATTGCTGGCCCTTTAGGAGATGTATAGGTGTGGTAAACTTATGATTCTTAATTATTGTTAAATTTTTCCTACAAGATGGAATCCATACCCTCTTCTCACTTTATGCCCAGTCCTCACCCCCAGAGGGTTGGCAGGGTGTATTTACATAGTATTTTACACTAAAACCACTAAAGATATTTTAGCTACAACAAAACAGGTGTAAGTTGGAAGCCATGTAAAGGGGTACTGCTATGTAAGTGCACCTGTGTCATGAAATGCCCATGGAAGTCAGAAGAAGGTACTGGATCTCCTGGAGTTGGAGTTACAGGTGCCTGTTAGATGCTATGTGGGTGCTAGGAACTAAACTGGGTCCTCTGCAAGTATAAGATTTTAGCAATGTTTCCTTTCTCTAAAATGATCAACATCGGCAAATAAACCAAATTAAAAAGCACAAAGAAGGCATTAAATAACAAACTAAGTCAAAACAAATACCTTTAAATGAAACAACAAGAGTGTCAATTAACTTTACCTTAATTTTAGCAGTATATTCTCCTCTACCTCCAAACAGACCAAGACCACCAAGTAAAATGTCGGTGTCAGCACTAAAACGTATGGCTTCTACTGAGTGAGCAGAATAACCCCATCCCCCTCCATGACCTGAAAGATGTAAATAATAATGCCTTTAAATATGCACAGATTCCTGTTACAACATAATATTTCCTAAGTCTAAGTGTACATACTTTCAAACCTGTTTACTACACTGTAGTCTTCCTTGGAGTAAACCTTCATTACTGCTTGAGTCTCCTCCTCTGTACTTGCAACACCCATTTTTAAGTCCTGCATAGCAGCCAAGGTATCAAGACAACCTAAAACAACAAACAAGTAAATTTCAAACCCTTGAAATGAAAATTTCCTATAGTACTGAAGTTATTAAATACTATACAAGATAAATTAAAATAAATAAATTCTGAATGTACGCAACCTACTCCTAGTTTTGAATATCATTTCATGAGCATCATATTTAAAACATATTATAGGATATTTCTCACAAAAGTCTCTAGGACATTAGAACCACTTAACCTCTGAGTGCTTACAAGGTTCTTCTTTATGAAATTCTGTAAATTAGTGCTCTCTCAGGAAGATATATTAGTCTGAAATAACTTTAATGCTTGTTTTGGATTACTAATTACAATGCTTAAAATGTTTTGGAAAAAAGAAATGAGGGATTACATTTATGTTCTATTAATTATGTTTAGGAATATGAATTCATAATTTCATAATCACAAATGTTATATAAACACAAGTCTTTATGTATGTGTGTGTGTCTGCATGTGTGGTATACATGTATGTGTATTTGCATGCATGTAGGCACACATGTATGAAGGTACATGTGCACCTGTGTGAAAGTGCACGTGGATTCCTGAAGGTGACATTGGGAGTCTTCCTCAATTACTCTTTATCTTATTCATTAAAGCAGGGTCTCTCAATTGAACCCAGAACTTGCTACTATGCACAGTCTAACTAGCTTGCTCCAGGGATTCCCTGTCTCTGTTTTTCAAGCACTGGAATTACAGATGGTTCACCACACCTGTTCAGGATTTCCATGGTGCCAGAGAGTCAAGCTCTGGTACTAATGCTTGTAAAGGAAGTGTTTTACCCTCTGAGTTATCTCCTTAGCATCTGAGTCTTTTTGAAGAAGTTTTAAAAGTAACAAAATATACAGATATGTGTATTAATATAAAATATATACTAACTATATGTTTCAAAAGTATATCTGGCTGGGAGTGGTCGTGCACGCCTTTAATCCCAGCACTCGGGAGTCAGAGACAGGTGGATCTCTGTGAGCTCAAGACCACCCTGGTCTACATAGTGAGTTCCAGGACAGCTGGGGCTACAGAGAGACTTTAAAAAAAAAAAAAAAAAAAAAAAAAAAAAAAAAAGGTATATCTCAAAGTGATTAAAAAGGAGCATATGTAAATTAAGTTAAATATAACTATATAATCAAGTTAAGGAAAAACATTACTTAAATATCTTTCTATTAAGAAAACTATATTCTGGAGTGCTTTATATATAGGCATCCATAGATCTTTCATGATAATAAATATGTATCATTTCAAGGAGGATAAACTTCTTAGGTAATTAAATTTATTTTGTGCCCAGCATTCATTATTACTTAACATGACACAAATTTAAGTATTCTTTTAAAAATCCATTAACCTAGCACAATTAAAGTAAATTATCTGTATATCAAAGAGCAGTCTTACCTAGAATGTGCAAGGCTGCATGAGATCGGGTGGTAAGAGCCCTAGATCCTGTTGGTAGGGCAAGCTCAGGACTTAGAATACTACATCTGGACTGCATGTCTGCTGCAGAGGGAAGCCTGGCATCAGCCACCACTGCATTGTAACACCATAGTTCCCTGGTACCTGGACGAAACCTATCAAGAAAGAGAAGAACTATAGAACTACAACATGCAGTTTACTTTGAAAATTTTCTGAATCAGTGTACACAAGAAAATAGATCCCATTTTATAACTAAAGAAATTTATATCCTGTAAGGATATAATTTGAAATAGTATTGTAGAGTATACTAGTTTATAAATAATATGACAGTTGTATACTTAAAATGATGCATACATAAAAATATGAAGTTTTAAAATAAAAATACCCCATAAAAGTTTAAAAAATGGGGCTGGATGGATTGTTCAGCAGTTAACAGCACTGGCTGCTCCTGCAGAGACCTGGGTTGGGTTCCCAGCACCCACAAGGCAGCTAATAACCATCAGCAACTCCAGTTCCAGGGGGAATCTAATGGCCTCTTCTGGCCACCAAGGAAACTGCATGCATGTGTTACACTTACATACATGAAGACAGAACATAAACATAAAATAAAAATAAATTTTAATTGTAATTTTTTAAGTTTAAAGACAAAAGACGAATTGAAAGAAAATGTCAGACATACATATGAAGCAAAACCATATTCATAATATGTAAGAGCTCCTATAAACCAATAAAGGATAATTAATAGAATAGCAAAAATGGTCAAAGGACATAACACAAATAAAATGGATGTAGATGCTAAACTTTTTCTAATAAACAGTTAAGGCACCAATAAAAACTATAAGGAAACCAATTCTGTGAAAAATGTCTTGGGGATTTTGATTGGCATTGCATTGAATCTATAAATGGCTTTTGGTAGGATGGTCATTTTCACAATATTAATTCTTCCAATCCATGAGCATGGAAGGTCCTTCCATCTTCTGATGTCTTCCTCACTCTCTTTCTTTAAAGATTTAAAATTTTCATTGTAGAGGTCTTTAATGTCTTTGGTCACGTTTATTCTGAGATATTTTATTATTTTTTTGCAGCTATTGTGAAGGTGTTTCCATGTGCTCTTTCTCTGATTGCTT
>NW_008358662.1:1039627-1052494 GCF_000622305.1 Nannospalax galili | reverse complement strand
CACTTTACTGAACGTGTTAATAATTTCTAGGAGTTTTCTGGTAGAATTTTTGCCATCTCTTAGATATAAGATCATATCATCTGCAAAAAGGGACAATTTGATGTCTTCTTTTCCAATTTTTTACTTCTTTAATTTCCTGTTCTTGTCTTATTGCTCTTGCAAGAGTTTCAAGCACTATGTTAAAGAGAAGTGGAGATAGTGGACATCCTTGTCTGGTTCCTGATTTCAATGGGAATGCTTCCAGTTTTTCTCCATTTAGAATGATGTTGGCTGTGGGTTTGTTATATATGAGCAATGATGTCTTCCTGCATTATCCTGTGATTTTCTTACTCATAACAAATCCTCAAAAAGCTATCTCCATTTCCTAATCTCTTTTAGAGGTTAGGGGAGGAGTAAATGGGGAGTTGTTATTTAAAGAACACAGGGTTTTAATTTAGCAATATGAAAATGTACTGGAACTCTATGCCATAATAATATGAATATTCTTAATACCACTGTATAAAAGGCCAAGACATTAAATTTTGTCACATTTTTATCAAAATTTGTTTAGTTTTTATTTTTTGAGCTTTCATTAATAATGTATTTACATCATTTCCCTCCTCCCGCTTCCCTCCAGCATCTCACAAGCTCCCCTTACTCCTTCTCAATTTCTTGTCTTTTTCTTTATTATTGTTACATAGACTGACAGACACACACACACACACACACACACACACACACACACACATATAATGCACCGAGTCCATTTAGTGGTATTTATGTGTGTGTGTATATAAAGTGTGGCCTTAAAGAAAACTGATTTTCCTTACCTCAGTATCCATTGATTGCTTATAGCTCTTCATCTAGAGGTGGGACCCTTTGAAATTTCCCCCACCCACACTGAAAGGTCAACTGGAACTGTCATTATGCAAGTCTTGTTTAAGCAACCATATTGTGGAGATTTCCCAGCTGAGCTTCCCTGTCATGTCTATTCCACTCTTGGGCATATACACAAAGAACTCGATATCCTACTACAGAGATACTTGCTCAGTCATGTTTATTGCCCTCTTTTCACAATCGTTAGGACATGGAAACAATCTAAAAGCCCTTCAACTGATAAATGGATAATGAAAATGTGGTACATATACACAGTGGAGTGCTAATGAGCTGTAAAGAAAACTTTAATCATGAAATTTGCAGGTAAATGGATATAACTGGAAAACATTATACTGAGTAAGGTAACCTTAGACTCAGAAAAACAAACACCACACATTCATTCATTTGTGGATCTCAGTTCCAAATCTTTAGATGTGATTATATATCCTGAAGTAAATGTAGAAGCCAGAAAAGTAGATGGGATCACAGGGAAAGGGGGACGAAGGCATTCGAGAGTGGGGAACAGTGGGGCACAGGTGCTATCTAGGGGGAAATGAAAATTGGAGAGAGGGCACTTTAACTGGGGAGAGAGGAAGGAGGGTAAAACAGGGTGGGAGAAAGGAGAGATGAATATTAAGGTTGCTCGAAAAACAATATTCCTCTTAAGGCTATAAATAACTTTCAAGTAGTCAAATGCAATGGAAATTCTGGCTAGTAACTTAACAACCTCTCCACAGTGTTGAGCACCACTGAATGAGCCCTCTTCTTGACCCACTCTTCTTTCTTATTTTCATGTCAGCATACCCTATCTTTCTTTCTGTAGTTCACTGGCTATTTTTTTTTCTCCTAATTAGCTTTTCCTTTCCATCTGACTTTGAAATATTGGAAGTTCTCAAGAGTTTGATTCAAGACTCTATATTCTCATCTTATATGGTCTTAGTCACTTTAGATACCATTTATCAATGAAAAACTCGAAAAATTAAATCCGCAAGCTAGACAAATTCTATAAACCTGATTATCTAATTGTCAAATTAACATTTTCTTTGTGATTCTAATCTTATGTAACAGAAATTCTATTAGCAAAATAACAGGAATACACTCTTCAATATTTGATCTAATTACCTAGTTAGCATCTTCACTGAGATCTCAAATTTATAGCAAAACCAGAAACCCATCAAAATAACAGGAATTAATACACATCTTTCAGTAACATTTGTGAATAATAATGGTCTCAACTCCCAAATAAAAAGAGACAGACTAGCAGACTAGATTAGAAAATAGGATCCATCTTTCTGCTGCATCCAAGAAATATGCCTCAAAATCAAGGATACACACCATCTTAGAGAAAAAGGATGGAAAAAGGTATTCCAAGAAAATGGAACAAGGAAACAAACAGGCACAGTTACTCTAAAATTGGACAAAATGGACTTAAAATCAAAAGTCATCAGAAGAGATAAGGAAGGACACCTCACACACATTAAAGGAACATTCTATCAAGAGGATATTATAATTCTCAGCATACATACCACAAAAAGGTATATCAAATTTCATAAAACAAACACTAATAGATTTAAGCCAAAGATGAACCCCAATGTAGTAATTATAGGGGACTTCAATACCCCATTCTTACCAATAGGTCATCCAAACAAACAATATACAGAAACATTGGAGTTAAAAAATATCATAAATCACTGTGCGTGGTGGCACATGCCTTTAATCCCAGCACTTGGGAGGCAGAGGCAGGCAGATGTCTATGAGTTCAAGGCCAGCCTGGTCTACATAGTGAGTTCCAGGACAGCTGGGGCTACAGGGAGACCCTGTCTCAAAAAGAAGAAACAAAAAAGAAAAGGAAAGAAAATCATAAATCAAATGCTCCTAATAGACCTATATAGGACGTACTACCCAAAGACTAAAATACATATTCTTGTCAGCAGCACAGGGAACTTTCTCCAAACCAGACCAATATTTTAGGACACAAAACAAATCTCAACAAATATAATAAAATTGAAGTAACATCCTGTGTTACATCTGACTACAACGGAAGAACCCTAGCATAAAAAGCAACAGAAACTACACAAAGTCGTGGAGAGTAAATAACACATTACTACCACTAATTGGGTCAAAGAAGAAATCAAGAAGGAAATTTAAAAATTCCTGGACTTGAATGAAAATGAAAGTACAACCCACTAGAATCTATGGATACAATGAAGGCCATTGAAAATGGAAAGTTTATAGAGCTAAGTGCCTGCATCAAAAAGTTTGAAAGATCTCAAATCAGGAACTAGTGATACGTTATAAGACCTTGGGGGGGGGGGAACAAACCAAACCCAAAAGTAGTAGACAGGAAGAAATAATTAATCAGAGCAGAAATTAACCAAATAAACAAAATACAAAGATTTAATGAAAAAAGTCTTTGAAAAGATACACAAGATTATAAACCTTTAGCCAAATGAACCGAGAGAAAACCCAAGTTAATAAAATTAGAGATGAAAGGGAGATATAATAACATAGTAATAAAATTCAGAAAACCATTAAGATGTGCCTTAAAAACCTATATTCTACTAAACTAGAAAGTCTTTAAAAAAAGGATGATTTCTAGATGTATATAACCTACCAAGATGAAATAATTTAAACAGACCTATAACCAATAATGAGATTGAGGCAGAAATAAAAAGTCTATCAACACCCACCCCCCCAAAAAAGTGCAGGACCATATGGATCCACTGCAGAATTCTACAAGACTTTCAAAGAAGAATGAATACTAATAATAATCAAATTGTACCATAAAATAGAAAAGGAAGGAAAGCTTCCAAACTCTTTTCATGAAGCCAGTCTTACTTTGGTAATCAAAATCAGACAAAGACACAACAGAAAATTACAGACTGTTCTCCCTGATGAACATAGAAGCAGAAAATTCTCAGTAAAATACTTATAAACCAAATTCAAGATCACATCAAAAAGATCATTCATCATGATCAAACTGGCTTCATTGAAGGGATGCAGGGATGCATCAACATATGTATATTAATAAATGTATTATATAAATGGACTCAAAGATAAAAATCACATGATCATCTCAATAGACACCCTGGGCTGAAGAGATGGGTCAGTGGTTAAGAGCACTGACTGCTCTTGCAGAGGACACAGGTTCGATTCCTAGCACCCACATGGCGGCTATGAATCATCCTTAATTCCAGTTCCAGGAATTTGGGGAATCCGAAGCCCTGTTATGACCTGTGTGGCACTGCATGACACAGGTGCACTCACATACATGCAGGCAATACACTCAAACACATAAAATAAAAATAATAAATAAAATATTTTTAAAAATGTATAGCATCCCTTTGTAATATAGGTTACAGAGAGGCCAGGGATGGAGGGAACATATCTCAACATAATAAAGCCTATATTTCACAAATCTATAGCCAACATCATGCTAAATAGAGAAAAACTCAAAGGATTCCCATTAAGATAAAAAAACAAGACAAGGGTATCTTTCTTTCATTTCTAATCAATATAATGTTTGAATTCTTAGAGCAGTAAGACAAAAGAAGGAAATAAATGGTCTACAAATAGGAAAGGAAAAGTCAAAGTATCCTTTCTTGCAGATGATAAGATCCTATTATATGAGAGACCCTAAAGACTCTACCAAAAACATTCTTAGAGCTGATGAACACTTTCAGCAAAGTGGTAGGACATAAATTAACATGCAAAAATCAGTAGTCTTTTTATATACCAATGACAACTATACTGAAAAAGTAACTAGGGAAACAGTATCATTCACAACAGCTAATAATAAATACATACATACGAACATACTTGAAGAAAATACCCAAAAATAAATAATCAAGAACATGAAAGACTTCTACAATGAAAACTTTAAAACACTGAAAAAAACTAAAAACACTAGAAAATATAAGGATCTCCCATATTCATGGATTGGAAGAATCAATACTGTGAAAATGGTTATCCTACCAAAAACAATATACAGATTTAATGCAGTCTCACTCAAATTCCAAGGATATGGGAGCTGGAGAGATGGCTCAGCAGTTAAAAGCACTGGCTGCTCTTGTACAGAACCCAGGTTCTGTTCACACATGGCAGCTAGCAACTATCATTAACTACTGTTCCAAGAGAACAGACACCTTCTTCTGACCTCTGTGGGCACTGCATGACACGGATGCTCTTTAATATTCATGCATGCAAAATATTCATATACATGAAAGCATTCATTCATTCATTCATTCATTCATTCAAGGAACATTCCTCACAGACAGAAAAAAAAATATCTCAAAACTTATAGAGAAGCACAAAAGACCAAGGACACCCAAAGATATTCCGAACAAAAAGAATACTGGAGGAGGAATCATACACACATTCACAAAGATAGACACAGATCAAGCAAATAGAGCAGGTCCTAGATATAAGTTCACTCAACTACAGCTATCTGATTTCTGACAAATATGCTAAAATTATAACACTGGAGAAAAGACAGCCTCTTCATCAACTGGTGATGGGAAAACAAGATCAACATGGAGAAAAATGAAACTAGAAAAATGAAGCTAGATCTTCACCACACACTGCACAAAACTCAACCTTAAGTGGATAAATGACCTCATTATTGGACCGAGCACCCTGAAACTACTAGAGGAAAATGAAGGGAGTAAACTTCATTATATAGGCATTCCTAATGACTTTCTGAATAGGACACCAATAACTGAGTGAAGAGGCAGCCCACAGAATGGGGGACATTGCCAACTATATATCTGATAGAGGACTAATATCTAGACTAGCCAAGGCACTAAAAAAGCTAAACTCTAGGAAAACAAACAAGACAAATAAAAAATTGGCTATGGAAATACAGATGACTAGGAAACATTTTTTAAAAGTGTTCAACATCCAGGCTAGAGATGGCTCAATGGTTAAGAGCACTGACTGCTCTTGCAGAGGACCTGGGTTAATTTCCCAGCACCCGCATGGCATTTAATGACTGTCTGTAACTCCACTTCCAGGGGTTCTGACGCCTTCCTCTGACCTCTGCGGGAACCGCACGACACAGGTGCACTTACACATATGCAGGCAATACACTCATACACATAAAATAAGAAAATAAAACATCCTTAGCCATCAGGAAAATGCAGATTAAAACTACTTTAAGATTTCACTTCACTCTATAAAGTCATCAGTATATTTCTTTAAGAGTTCAAGGGACTACACTTCCCAGACATTAGGCTTAAGTCTATGTAACAAGTTAGTTAGACAATTATTTCTCATTGATGATTTTGTTCCTAACCAGAAAGTGCTGCTCAGATGTAAGACTTCCTCCAATACTGTAGTGCCCACCTGTAGCTAAGGGAGGCAACCAGATATTGTTCTAAAATTATGGATAAATTTGTTTTCTCCTCCCTATCTAGAAGCCTTTGACAGGGAACTGACACTGATTCTAACCACTCCAACAGCTATCAAAATACCTGAAAGCAAACCCTGAATCCATCACTCTAGATTCCAGCCTTGGAAGACAAAAGAAAAATGAGGAGGAACCCAATAGAGGGATGCTTTTGGAAGTCCCTGTCAAGAAATTTCAACAGATTCTCATATGAACATTTGAAAATTGCCGTTCTGACTTTTTTTTAGTTCCCTGTCTAGAACTTGTAATGCTAATTACTCTTGACTTTACTTCTCCTTTACATCTCCTATTCATCATTCAAGGACTTTCTTTTCCCCATAGAGATAAGAGTTATGCAATTTGGGAGTCTTTTAGATAGACCCATTTAAGGAGTACTCCAATTGCCTCACCCTGCATCCCTCTTCAGCATGGAAGAAGCAGTCTGCGTCCCAATTCCCTATTGGCAATTTGGGTAACCTCTTCAGTGGATAGATATAAGAATAGGAGGTAGGAATTGGCCAGGCAGCTAGGATAAAAAGACCCCAAAGAAAAGTAGCCAGTTTCTTGGCTAAAAGTCAAAATGTCATTGGGCCTCTTAGCAACATACTCTGTTCTAAAGGCCAAAAACATTGAAAGTATTTGGGAGCTTGTATCTAACCCTTAAAAGATTTTAGAGTTACCTCTTCAGAGGGGAGAATGTTAGAGTAGCCAAAAGGCCCATAAAAATAAATAAATCAGAGGAAAAAGAGTACATGAAAATATCAGGAAAAAAAAAAGTGATAGGGAGGTATGGGAGGAGTTGGAGGGGAGGGAGTGGGCATGGATTTGATCAAAACACCTTATATGCATGTATGAAATTCTCAATAAATTATTTATTAAAAAAAGATTTCACTTCACTCGTCAGAATGGCCATCATCAAGGATACAAATGACAACCAACACTGGGGTAGGTGAGCAAAGGGGAGCCCTTAATACATTGCTGGTAGGTGTAACACGGTGCAGCCACTTTGGAAATCAGTTTGAAGATTCTTCAAGAAACTAAAAATGGGATTACCATATGACCCATTCATACCACTACTGGACATATATCCAAAGGAATTTATGTCATATTAAAGAGACACTTGCACACCCATGTTCCTTATAGCTCTCTTCATTATAAGTAGGAATGCAGTCAGCTTAGAAGCCCATCACCTGATGAATGGACAATGAAAACAATTAAAATGTGGTACTTACCCAAATGGAATTTTATTATGGTATAAAGAAAAGTGAAATTATGAAAACTAAAGGTAAATGGATGGAAACTGGAAAAATTACACTGAGCAAGGTAACCCAGATGCAGGAAGAAAACAGCCATATGTTCCCTCTTATATGTGGATCCTATCTGATTCTAGCTTTACTTTGGAGTATCTCCAAAAGGCAGGAAACTAGAAAGGAGAGTGGGGGGTAGAATGCCTTAAGGCTCTAGTGGATAGTTCCAAACCAATGGTTACACAGATGGCTTGGGTGAAATTCAATGGGACACAAAACAAAAATGTCATAAATATGAGAAAGATTTTTGGTGAGGGGAAGATAAGAAAGGTTAGGGGGAGAGCAATCAGAAGGCATTTATAAAACTGTTAGAGAATAAAATTTATTAATAATAAAGAAAAATTAGAATTTTTTTTTAACTAACTCTTGTGTCTATTCCTTTTTCTGGTTCAGTTAATGTCACCAATGTCTACTGGAACACCAAAGTCAGAACCTGGAAAATTATCCTTGACTACTGTTGCAGTTTATATATGAAATGTTCTCTGTAGACTCATGTGTTTGAACAGTTGGATCCCAGTTGGTGGTTTTGTTTGGGAACGTTATGGAACCTTTAGGAGGTGGAGCCTTGCTGAAGAAAGTTAAGTCACTGGGGAAAAGACTGTACAGGAAAAGCCCAAGAGACACAAGGCAGTCAGGAATCAAGATAATGGAAAGAAATTGTCATCCTGATTTAAAAGAAAATACCTCTAAGCTTTTATAAAAGAAAATTTTACTTAATTTTTGTAAGTGTTTTGTCTGTATGTAAGTGCACCACATATGTGTAATGTCTGAGGAAGTGAGAAAAGGTGCTGGATTCCTTGGAACTGGAGTTACTGATACTTGTGAGATGCCATTGAGGGTCCTCTGCAAGAACAGCAAGTACTCTTAAATGCTGAGCCATCTTTCTAGCCTCACCTCTCAGCTTTTACATAAAAACACAGGAGGAAGTTTCCAATCATCTCTCAATCTCTTTTGGAACAAATGGCTGCTATCAACTTATGTGAAAAGGATAAGGTCCAATTAGCCATATCCTGCAGAGTTCTGTCCAGACCCCAGGAAGAGTGATCTAGTTCAAATAAATTCTACTCCCTGAACTGATCTACTTTTATCTTTAACTTAGTAAATGTACCCAGAAACAAATTCTTTTTACTGGTCTTTTTGAGACAGGGTCTCCCTATAGCCCCAGCTGGCCTGGAACTCACTATGTAGACCAGGCTGGCCTTGAACTCACAGAGATCAGCCTGCCTCTGCCTCCCAAGTGCTGGGACTAAAGGCGTGCGCCACCATGCCCAGCCCAGAAACAAATTCTATACTGTCAATTTTTACATTTGCTTTATTGATACTTTATAAAGTCATATGCTTACCTCCAAAGAACATCATACACAGGATCAAGACACACACCAAATCCTTGTAGATCCTCTTGCTCAGAGTCATTGAAAGTTTTACAACTCCCATCTACTTTATTTATCAGAAGACATTTAAATGGTGGAGGTTCTGAGATAGAAGCAGGTACCAAGCCTAATGGAAAAATAGTTACATATAATTTTACTATGCATTACATTTCCATATTCCCCCAAACCCCCAAAGAAAGTAGTATTATCATCATTTCCTATATGAAGAAGCTGGAATATACATAAATGGCTTAACTGAAATATCTTGTTTAAAAATTGTGTATGAGTGTTTTACCTGCATGTTTCTAAGTGTACCTGTGTCATACAATGACCATGGAGGCCAGAAGAGGGTGTCAGATCCCCTAGAACTGCAGTTACTGATGGTTATTAGCTGTCAGGTAGATGCTGGGAACTGAACATTCTAACTCTATTATGTATCATTTATGGTATCCTGGACACTGTTTTAAGTCTGATCATAATAACTTCTCATACAAATTAATTTCATTTACTTAAAAAGAATAAATGCAAAAAAAAAAATTCTCATGCCAAGTAAGTTTGACCCCTCTAAAATTTAGCTCATATTTCCATTTCTATCTACCTTATCAATATTCTAGTTTTTAAATGTGCCAATGATTCCAATAACACAGCAGACATATAAAAAGCTATAAATCTACAAGTGATCAGAATGGTGAGCTATTTACCTATTATATGTTTGCTAGCAAAAATTTCTGATGTAGCAAGTACATGAGAATTAATGAGTGCTTCATCAATTCTCAAGAAAGTCTGGTCCCCACTTGCACCTATCCAAGTAGCCTTTCGTCCATATTTTGATCCAATGTTAGGCATGGGCGCTGGCTTTGCATTCCAATATGGCATATCCAGAATGGGTCGGCCCAGCTGTCCTTTCTAAAAATTAAATAAATCACATTAACAATATCTACACATTTTTAAAAGTCAAGATAACAGTAGATAAAAACAGCTACATGAGATTTTATTCTATATATTTTAAATTTTTCTTAATAAATTAAATAAATGTAGAATTTAGACCAAACACTTGCAAAGTAATAAGAAAATTTATATTATTCCTGCATAGTTTCCTTCTAATGAAACATAAAGCTTAAGTTTTTAATAAGTAGAAATGTTTTCATGTAAACAATATTCCGAAAATATTCTGTATTCATTTACATTTAAATGAAAAGTATATTATAATGTTTAAGTATACTTATACAATGTTTGCTAAGTACTATTACAAATGATGCATTTAAAATCACTCTGACATTTTAACTGAACAGTATAAAAAAAGTTACACTTAAAACTCACAGAAAATGAGAATATTCGAGTAAAAAAACCAAAATAATAAAGAAAGGAACTGTGAATATGATTAGAAAAATCTTCAATGTAGTTCTTACAAAATGTTTTAGTAGTTATTTCATTTTAAAATGAACATCAGAAACATATGATAAGGTATGATGTGTTACATACATGTTAACTCTCTTAAAAAAGTATGTCTGTTTATAGGTAGTTAGCTAGGTATGCATTTTATTTCAAAGCAATTGAAAGTTTCTCACTATTATGCCAGTAACTGAAAAATAAAAGAATACTGATAGTGAATTAGGTGATAATTATCCACCTGACTCAGGAGCTCTCTCTCACACATAACTCCCCTTTCAGAATCCCTAAAAGTGAGAGCTTGCTACATCATGGCCCCAGGGATACTTAATGTCACATCATCAGTAAAAATGAGCAACTAATCATGCAGGGGGTGGGCCAACCATAGGAACTAGGGAGCACAGATTACTGCAGAGTTCTCCCTCAGCTATCAGGCTTCTATTGACTTCTATTAGCACTTCAGTGTCAAAGCCAGAATATATACGCACAAACTGTCTAAGAAGCAACTAAGCCTCAATCCCTAGGAAAAATTAGGGGAAGAAAATGTGGTAAGTACACGGTAAAAGGGGTAGCCAAATAGTTGATGTTGATGTTTATCCTTTTTCAGTCTTTTTTTTTTTTTGGCAAAGAAAACAGTGCAAAGAAGGATGAACAGTGAGAAAAGTACATAATTCTCAGGTATATATTCCACTCTGAGAGAAAAAGGAAGTTATATTTCCTTACCAGTATCTAACAAATGTGAAGAAAAGCAGTAAAAATATAAGATGTCTAAAGAACTCCATAGTGCTCAAGAGTGTAGTTAAAAGCCAGTCATACTTAAAGCCATAGAAGCCTCCAACTAGAATTTCTGAGTCTAGAAACAGTAATGATTAATTTCAGCTCTTACCACTCACATTCCCCACCAAAGAACACAAAGCCAACAGACAGAGCAAATAAATGTACTTGTGACTTAAAATGTTTAGTAGTATTAGGATTTGGCAGAAATCACGACCTACAAAAGACCCAAATCCCCAGATTCTCTTCCACCTGTCCTTCGAGCCCAAGGGTGTGGGGGAAGGCCAGAAAAGAAAAGGGGTAGAGAAGACTTAGGAAAGGAACAACCAACCTCCAAGAACAAAGTTCCAGTCTTAATGAGGTAGAGAGGCCTCAGAAAAGGAACAATCATCCTCCAAGATCAAAGTCCCACTCTTAATGCTAAAAATAACAAACAGGTCAGGACTTGACAGCTCATAGCACCAACCACAGGAAAGGGGCTTGAAAGTGCAGACACTTTCTCACCCGTAAGATTAGTGCCAAGTAAGAGATATGTCAGGGCTAGCGTGGTGGCGCACACCTTTAATCCCAGCACTAGGGAGGGAGAAGCAGGTGGATCTCTGTGAGTTCAAGGCCAGCCCGGTCTACATAGTGAGTTCCAGGACAGCTGGGACTTTTTTTTTTTTTTTTTTTTTTTTTAAAAAAAAAAAAAAAAAAAAAAAAAAAAAAAAAAAAAAAAAAACACAAAGATATGACAGCACACTCTGCTTGTAAAACTCTGTAGAAAGCCACTTTCATTCCTTGCTGATGTGATGAAGACAGAGAGACTGTCAGCATTCACTTCTTAAAATGTATGTGTATACTTACAGGTTAAACAGACCTGTAACAATGTTCATTAGTATTGCAAAATGTTGGGCAGTAATTAAATGTGTAAGGAGCTGCCTGACCAAACTACAGTATCAGCACACAATGGCGTATGAGGATGCTGAATGCCAGGTGTCTTTGAGCAAGGCACAGTTATACAGAATCCCAGAAGACAGGCAGATCCATATAGACAAACAAGCATAATAAAACCTAGCTTTATTATAAACAATTGCTTGCCTAGTGCATATCTGTGTGCTTGTTCTCACTGCCTTGTGGTCCTCATTTTAAGCAGTGCTACCTACACAGAGGTTATAATGAAGGGTAAGGAAGACCTGGATGAACTGATAGTCAATTCTGTCAACTTGACAGAGTTTAGAATCACTTAGGAGCCCAATCTATAGGCATGTTTGTGAGGAATTTTCTAGATTGGGTTAACTAAGTGGGAAGACCCATCCTAACTGTGAGCAGCACCATTCTACAGGTCGAGGACCTAGCCTGAATAAAAAGAAGAAAGCAAGCTATGCAGCAGCATTCATTGTTCTCTGCTTCTTGATTGCTGACACAATATGACCAGGCCTTACCCTCCTACCACCTTGTTTCCCTGTCAAGATGGACTGCATTCCTTTTATATCTTATTTGTTTATTGGGTGGGGCATATACGTGCCATGCTGTGCATGTGAAGGTAAGAGGACAACCTCTCCTTCCATCATGTGGGTTCTGGGAACTGGAATCAGGTCAGTCAGGCTAGACAGCAGATGCTTTACCAACTGAGTCATCTCTTTGACCCTACTGTAACCATTTTAAATTGTAAGTCAATTAAACTTTTCCTCTTTCAAGTTGCTTCTTGTCAGGTGTTTTGTTACAGCAATGAGAAAATTAACTAATACACAGAGTAATTCCTATGCACAACATTAAAGTGAAAAGAATAAAGTATAAAAGGTGT
>NW_008358662.1:1023304-1039609 GCF_000622305.1 Nannospalax galili | reverse complement strand
TATAATACTATCTTCTAAAAAGACTAGGCAATAACCAAACACATTCACATGCACACTTATGTGCATGTATTTGTATGGGGGGATACATGTGTCCACATATGTGCATGCTTATTTATCTTTATGAGAAGAATCACAAGAAAGATAAACTGGGCAACAATGATGCCTGTTACTTACAAATGTGCATAAAGGGTAGGACAGGCAGGGATGCTAGGGAAATAGGAAGGAGAGACCTTCACTGAGTGTACTATTTTGGTACCATATCAGAGACTCAAAACTGAAGAACATCCTACTTTCTTTAAGTACCATCTTAAAAAATATCAAATCTTCTAAGAAAAAAAAATCTTGGGAATGCTATAAATTCAAGAGACATGACCAGCAAATGCAATGCCTGAGCCTGGATGGGAGGGGGCAAAGATTCCAAACTGACAAAACTGAGTCAAACTAAAGAGTTCAGCAGTAACGAACTAGACTGAATATAAATTATTCTTAAAAGACTCAGGGGTAAAAATGTACTATATGCATACACAGAAGAGTATGTGTGCACATGTGCAAAAGATAAACAGATTATTAATAATAGTGTATTGGGTCAACATAAGGGCATTCTACATACTCTATTTTTGCATCCTTTCCATAAAGTCCTGAAATCATTTCCAAATAAAAAATGATGTCTTAAATTTCAAATTTATGTCTCTTAAAATTTAAGACTTGGTGTTGAGGTGGCACCTGGCTTTAATCACAATATGGATGAGGCAGAGGCAAGTAGATCTCTGTAAATTTGCAGCCAGACTGGTCTACATAGTGAGTTCCATGCCAATTCAGGCTTCACAGTGAGACACTGTCTAAAAAAAATCAGGGCTAGATTGATGGCTCAGCAGTTAAGAGCATGGCTGCTCTTTTAGAGGACCCAGGTTTGGTTCCCAGCACACACATGGTGGCTAACAACCACCTGTAATTCCAGTTCCAGGGGGTCCAATGCCCTCACCCGGTCTCTGTAAGCACTGAATGACATGGATGCATTTCCATACATGGAGGTGAAACATTCATACACATAAAATAAAAATAAATGAAAAAATTTAAGATTTGTGGGCTATGGAGATAACTTAGTAAAGTACTTGCTATGCAAGCAGGAGGGCCCTAGAATCCACATAGAAAAACTAGATGTGAGAGTATACTCTTTTACTTCCAGTACTGGGGCGACGGAGTCAGGAGGGTCCCTTGGGCTTGCTGGTGAGCCAGCTTATCTTAATTGGTGAGTTCCATGACTGTTAGAGTTCCTGTCTCAAAAAAACAAGGTGCACAGCAACTGAGGAACAACACCTGAGGTTGTCCTTTTGCCTCTACACACATGAATACACACCTGCATGCACACCTGACCATACACATGCAGGCACACAAACAACACTCTCATACACACAAGACTTAACTCATAGAGTTCTGAACAGTCACTCACATCAGAGATAGTACCAGCTTATTAGCAGAGTCTAGGAAGATTTTCCTTGTATCCACTATGCCAAATGCTACAAAACCCTCAGAGCATTTTTATGTCCTAGGTTTGACAGAGAGAAAGACAGAGGGAAATAGACAAATAGAAAAGAGGAGGAAAAAAGAAGAGTATAATTTTATATTTGATCTTAGCCCAAAGGCCAAGAAGCAGCAAGAAAGCATAATTTCAAATAAAACTAATTTAAAATGTTTTTTTTAAAAATCTAAAATAGAAATCGTTCCTCATGCTAGGCAAAACTAGTCTTTACAAATGAGATGAGAAACCATCTTTTCAAATAACAGAATCACCTCTAATTAATATTTAAAGACTCTGATCTGCAATAAAAATGCCCAAATCTAATACAGTTGCTAAACTCTATAAATTCTAATGCCGAACTAAAGATGAAAATTATTGGAAAGATTCATTTAGGTTTTGTGTGTTTTGGGATAGAGGCAGGAAATATGCATAGGCAATTATCCTAATATAAGAATTTCACTGGAATCAGAAAAAAAAAATAGCTACTGTAGCAAATTACAAGGCAATGGTATAATACAATATTATTAATGTTTTAAAAATTCCTTACAGAAAAACTTCCAAATGTGAAGACCTGTCCATCCATTAAAAGGACTGCCGTGTGGTTGCTGCCTGCAGTGACTTGTGTGCTAGGGCCTGGCAAGGCTTGAACAAGAGTGGGGCATCCCCTAGGTTTAAAAAAAAAAAAAATAAGTCAATTTCTTATAAGACTCAACTGAAATATAAAACAATGAATCAACAGTAAAACAAGGAGTAGAAAAGATCAAAGCACTTCTAGCAACATTCAGTAATCACTTATTTAGGTGCTACATGCCTGTCTCCACGCTAGGTGCTAGGTAAATGAGTGAAAACAACATAGACACTGACTTTAAAGAGATTATCAAAAAGATGCTTGAAATTTACAACCCTAATGATGGATTATAACCTTTAATTTTCCAGAAATACTGTGCTACCTGTAGTTTAACAGGAAAAATTTGCTAACCTTGTACACTGAATGGCATGTGATGCTTTAACAGGAAATCAGTGCAGGAATCAGATGAAATTATTGATTTAATAATCCTCTCTCCTAGCTCTTATCTCTAAGCTATAATCTTGAGTTCAATAAAGCAGTTAAGGACTCAGAACACGCATAATGAGAAGCATTACAGTAGTGGCTACAAGTTCAGGCTCTAGAGGTAGACGGCCCAAGAGCCGACTCCTACTCTGTTCACAACAATGAGACCAGGACTTTGGCCAAGTCACTTATGCTTCAGAATTCTGTTCTATGATGGCAAGAATAGTAAGAAACTGTGTCTACCCCACGTGGTTCTGGAAGCAATCAAGAAAAGCTTGGATCAATGTCTAGCATGCAGTAAACACATAATAAAGGATAGCTTTTAGGATAAATGAGATTCTAGTATCCTTACCTACTTTTTGTTTGGTTTGTTTTCAGGGCTATTGTTGAGACACGGTCTCCCTGTAGTCCCAGCTGGCCTAGAATTCATTATGTAGACCAGACTAACCTCAATCTCACAAAGATCCAACCTGCCTCTACCTCTGCCTCTGCCTCTGCCTCTGCCTGCTAAGTACTGGGATAAAAGGCATGACCCACCAGACCTGGCTCCTTACCTGCTTGAATAAACTATTTTATTAACCATTTTTAGTAGCTATTATATGTAATAATAATAATAATAATAATAATCACTACATACATAAAACACACAATATGGGAACTTTGAGACAGTACAAATATACTCTCCATTTTCTAATTTCATAAAATGAATACTTTTAAAGTGCAACTAGAAATGAGATAGAAAGGGGCAAAGCTGATAGCTACAAATATCACAAAAGTTTGGGTAAGTTATGAAAAAAACTTGAATTAGGAATAGTATTGAGCGAAAGGATGGATGAATTGACAGCTACATAAGGAGCAGAATTGACCAGCCTCGGGAAATGATCAGATATTGGGCAAGAAAGTTTTCTACTTACAGAACAAGGTAGATGGTGTTAACATTTACTTATACTATGAAAAGGAATGTGATCTGGGCAGCTTGTTATTAGAGAGCAAAGAAAAGGTTCTGGTATTCCTTAAGGGTTTCTTCTAACACTTTGGGTATGGAAAGAAGAACTCATACACATCCAGGACATAGCAGAGATGAGGGAAAAAGTCTTAGAAAAACAGTATATGGAGAATTATTTAAAAAGATTTGAAAAGGGAAAAATTAAAATTCATACCACGTGATTCAGAGATAAGGAATAGCTATTCAAGTTAGTGTAAGAAAGTCTTTGGTGGAAGCATGCAAAACACTGTAGCAGATAGAGCAGTATCAGTGGATTGGAGAAGTGGCAAAACCCAAGTACACCAACAGTGAAGGGAAGAGCAAACAGCCTAAAGCAAAGATGAAGATGAAAAAGAGTCTTGTTCTTATTTAAGGTGACAGATTTGAGGAAGTATAAAAGTATAAGTAAAGATACAGATGTTTAAGAGGTCAGAAAAGAGATAGAAAACATTCTCCCTAAGGAAAATGTGGATACTGAAGAACTGCCTAGGCAGAAGGCTCCAAGAACCATGAAAGCGCATCCTTCTCTCACTACAGCATGAGGAAATGAGACAGTTAAGTGACGGGGTAAAAGTAGGCTTGTGTGGTTAGTGGGATGAAGAAAGTTCCTCCCTAATCTTTATTTTTATGGTGTTAATGAAGATCCTATGTCAAGAGAAAGAAGGAATTGATGAGCAGACAAATTCAAGATTAGACAATTTGTTCAGTTGGTGGTAAGTGGTAACAGATAAATAACCTAGATTAGGTTTGAAAGGATTGAGTTTTGCAATGGATCAATATGATTTATAGGAAGATCATGCCTGAGCTTCAGATCTAAGAACCCTGTAATATATTATAAAAATTTTACTTTTTTTAACAGAACCTCTATCTATCATTACGTTTTTAACAGATTTTAAAACAGAACTACAAAACAGCAGAATTACTATTCATTGTTGAATCTCAAAATTATGTCAGTCTACATAGGTATAGTGATTTATTTCTTCCAGATGTCTAAGTCTAGCTATAAATAATTACATGCAGGACACTAAAAGAGTGCAGAGATAAAATAATCTCTAACTTGGGTAGAAGAGAAAGTGAAAAGAATGAAAGCAGTTAAGCAGAGGTTTGTAGAAAATACAGTACGATAAAGTCAAAGTCAAGTAAAATAAGGCTACATACCAAAAACAAAATGTCATGAGATTATAGATATATCAACAAACTAGGTATTCAGAGTGGGCAGTGTAAAGATCCAGCCTGGGGTCAAGGACCTCCATGAAGGTAGAAATAAAGCTCACTACTTTATTTCTGTTTCAAGATAAAAACACTACATGGAGCCATTCATAACACTGAAGTCACTTATTTTCAAAAGACTGAGTGGTAAAAAGCATTGTGAGCCACACTAAATTTTCAATAAAAAAACAAAATAGTGACTCAAGGCAGGCAGGCAATACAGGGAGAATAGAACAGAACAGCCATGCCTCAAGACAGCAGTAGTTTTGTTTGTTGTTGTTTGTTTGAACTAGAGAATGAAATAATGTGGGTGGGAAGAAGAGTACAAAGGTAAGTGGTTCTCAATTCTGAGGACAGCAAGCTTTGGCAAATGAACCATTGCCACTGTGAACAAATGTTCCCAGAAAAACTGTATCTTCAAACTGAACTCTACAAATGCTGATCAACTGAGTAGAACTTCAGTGATTGTGGAGAGTTCAAAATAGTGAAGGTCCAGAGCCTATTTATAATTTATACTGGGCCATCTTTAGACCTAAAAAGCCACTCCTTGCCCATCTCTATTTTTGACTTAATATCCTGTGACTAACAGATAAAAATCTTTTGAAATGTACTAAATTAACAAAGCCCCAACTCCCACCAATCAGAAGGCTGCCATCAGATAGCATCCTGAGGCCTATAAGCTGAGATTTCTCTTTTGCCATAACTGCCTACTTAATGTTTCCACCAATATATTTGTGAAGTGTTTTGATTTATAACTTTTCTTTGTTCTGTTACTATAAAAACTTAATGAAACTGCTTCAATGTTGAAACAAGAAATTTGGGGTAACCTGAATCTGTGTTCTCTGGTCACAGCCACTAATATTTGGCTCCAGAATAAACTATCCCTTACCTTCTTTGAGGAGAGAGTTGTGCTTTTGTGTCTATACTACCACTTCAGAAGGCCACATCCTAAACTAATGTCTTCACGGACACATTCAGTTCAACTCAAACAGGAACTGAAAGGAGAGTTCCTAAAATTCTTTACAGTTTACAGAGCACTCTCATATAAAACAGTGTTACTGACTGTCAGGTCTATGGGAAGAGATTTGAAGAGCTTAAAAGATGTCCTCAAATGTTTCTGCAGGTCTCTGAATCTAGGTTCTTTGAACTCTTTCCATGATATTTGTGAGTTCACTTATTATTTGGAAAGTAGCAGAAGAACAAAAAAAAAAAAAAATCATGGGCATATGCATGTGCACATGCCAGGTACTTTACATATGGTTCGGCAGCCATGAGATCAGAACTGAAAACTAAAGCTTTGAGAAAATACAACCACATAATTTGTAGGAGGTAGTGAAACAAAGATGTGAATCTTGTCTCTGGAGTTCCAGACACTATGATCATATCATTTATTAGGGTATAGGGACAAGAAAGAAATAGAAAGATGAAACTCAGAAATATTATCCAGTGGGAAAAGCACCAGAATCATAGTTCTTTCCCAAGATCCAGATTTAAGGTTACAGAAAATGGAAAACTAATTTGAAATTCAGAAATTCAGAAACAAAATGAACAAAACAAAACAAATATAGGTTAATAGACCCATGTCACAAGTAAATATATAAAAGCCCTTATAAGCCTTTTGATATTTACTTTTATGTTTCCATTTAAAAAAAATTTTTTTGGTCTTTTTGAGACAGGGTCTCCCTGTAGCCCCATCTGGCCTGGAACTTGCTATGTAGACCAGGATGGCCTCGAACTCAAAGAGATCGACCTGCCTCCGCCTCCCAAATGCTGGACTCGGCCTCATTTAAAAATTTTTTACTAGCATTGTTTTCTTTAAAAAAATAACATGACTAGCCAGGCGTGGTGGCACATGCCTTTAATCCTAGCACTTGGGAGGCAGAGGCAGGCAGATCTTTGTGAGTTTGAGACCAGCCTGGTCTACATAGTGAGTTCCAGGACAGCTGGGGCTACAGGGAGACCCTGTCTCAAAAAGCCAAAAAAAATAAAATAAATAAAATAAAATAACATGACTTCATTCAAATATTTTGTATAGGTTGGAGAATTTGGAAAGACAGTGAATGGCAAACTCATATTCATAGCAACAGCGACAAATCTCACATTATTGTAGAAGCTTGATAGTATATAGTTTTGTCATTAAATTATATTCAAAAAGTATAGTAGACATATAAGATTTATACTCTAAAATACACTTACACATTTTTAGTTTAAGAATTATTCAGTTTAGTTATTACAGTACTTTATCTTTTCTTTTTTTAATTTCCCAGACTTTGATGTTTATCTCTAGAAGTTCAATTAGATGCTTTATATTTTCCATAGGGCATACGTGACGTCACACTGGGGTTATAGAAGAGTAATAGAAAAATAATGGAAAATCTCTTGGTGCCTGGGAATGGGTGGTAGACTGATGTGGAGTAGAGTGGAGGGTGGAGGATTTTCGCAGTTGGGCAGCAATATCAGCCTTCTCTGAGTGACTACATTCCCAACAGCCCCCTCCTCTGAGGTCCCAGGTTGTACATGACAGTGGCTTTGCCTCTGTGTTGGGCTTATGCTGGGGACAGGAAAGGTCTTTGTCATTTGCAGATTCTGGTCTTGTGAGGACTGATCCTGCCTCCCCTGAAGGCCAGCTAAAGTCTTGACTATACACATGGTCCTGAGCATCTAGGCCTTGATGTTAAACCTCTCCCATTTCCACACACCAAGAGGTTTTCCATCACTTTACATTACTCTTCTAGAGTCTCAGTGATATTCATTTTTAAAAAGCACAAATAGTGTGTTACATTTGGTGGAGCATGCTCACATTCACAGTTCTCAGGAAGCTGAGACAGTAGGAACAAGTTTGATTCCATCGTGGGCTATTGTTTCAAAAAAAAGGGCAGCGAAAGTAATAGCTAGTATTTACTGAGTAGTTGTCATAGGCTAGACTCCATGATAAGTAAATTACCTACCTCATCTCTGACTTCTCACACAAGAGTCTAAGGGAGATACACTTAAACATACTTAATAAAGGAAAAACTGGAAGCATAAGGTTAAGAAACTTGACTAAGATCACACAGCGGCTAAGTGATAAAAATCAAGAGCTAGTGTGGAGACTAAGCTCACTAAGCTCAGTAATTTTAACAGGATGACACATTAAAGAGAATATCAATAATATTTTTATATCTTCACCATTATATATGGTATATTCACTTTATATTGGTCAACACATTTTAATATGTGGTGCGCAATAAATTCCAACTAACAGCACTTGGTTACTAGAAACATTTAAAAATACTAACTATATGCTTTAGTTTAACTAAATATCTATATGTTTTCTTTTTATGGTAATTAAATGCTATAGGGGCTTTGTTTCTTCTGGGATTATTCCTCCAAATAAATGATGAACTCCATTCCAAATTATTAAGAGCTCTTGGCTCATGTCTTCAAGTCACACACTGCTCCAGGCTGAAAGAAGACTGTGTAAGGTAGAAGCAATCTTGAGAATTGCTAATGCACTGGGAATATCATGTAGGCAGACCATGCTGTGTTACTCAGTTTAGCTCTGCCAAAGTCACAGGTACTCTTTCAGTTATAAATTCATTAATGAAAGCAGGAGTAAAACTTTTCATGTTGGAAAAGAAAGAACAATTTTGACTATTTAAAGCTGATCTTACTAGAGTTTAATTTTCAAAAAAGTGTTGGTATTTTGTTATAATATCAAAAGCTTTATTTCCTAAAGATGATAAATTCAAGCTATTCAAAATACTGAGCATAGTACTGTGACTTTGTTACATTCAGGAGCTCACTACAAATTAAGGGATGGTGCTCACTGGAATGAAGAGCACAAAGAAGTATTTTTAGGTAAGCTTTATTTTAAAAGCAACTTCTCTTTCAACTGACTTTACATCTCAATGTGGTACAGCAGAAACTGTCTTAATTGCTTTTTATTCATACTGCACAGTAAGTTAAAATAGCCAGAGAGCTGGAATTTGAGCACAGTCATGATTTCCATTTCCTTTCCATTGAGTTAAGACCACAAAATATGCTGTTTGATAAGCATTTTTGTGTGGTACAAAGTCTGATTTGTGAAAAGGTACTCTTCTTTACCACACATATGAATGAGGCTCCATCATGTATAAGTACAATGTCCCTTCTTTCATATGACTCCAAAGTACTTACCAGCTAAATATCAGCAACAAGAAGGAAATTATGATAATAAACAGTTTATCTTCTGTGTGATAACTCTCCAGCAAGAAACAGAATAAAGGATTAAGTTGTTCTCAACGTACCTTGCTTACAGAATCATTGGTCCCTATTATATGCATTGCTCAGCAATGTGGCCAATTCAATACAATGAAAACTGGACTCTATTTAATATCTAGGAGAGGAAAACATCTTTCTTTCAGTGGATATTTATATATAAGAAAGCACAGATGTCTCTTTGATTCTGGCAGCAATGCAACTACATGCTCTGACTAGAGAGGAGAAATAAGTCAGAGTGGAAAATGAAAAACAAAGCAGGTTCTTGCACAAACTCAGCTGTTGAGTCAAGTTTGGTTTAAAGCTACCTCTCCAGAATTGATAAATAACTCTGGTTTCTTTAAACACAGGCCATTTAGATGTCCTTCAAGATAACCTACTTCAGGGAGCAGAGCTGACTGACATAGTTTCAAATGCTAACTCTGGACCCATGGGGCCATTTGTCTCCTGAGATGTTACCAGAATCATGGTAAATGCATGAATTCAGATCCAAATGCAGGACTCTTTTAAGACTTTCCTTGGCTTGGACACTCTGTTGTCCTGGCTGAAACACTCTCAAGGTTGCACTGACATCTCCATATAGGAGTCTCTTTCCTCACAGGAGTCAGACCTATATATAACATATCTGAAAACTTATCTATGACTGCTTTTGATAGCTTTATCTTTCAGGTTTCCCCTAATAAATCCTTTGTATATCAGGTTAAGTCAAAATAGTCTATCAGAGACAAACAGGTTTCATTTAAAGTTGTTTTAAAGTTTCAAGCTCTTCAATGTTCATATTAGACAAAACTTTCAAAGCAAATACCACTAAGGAAAATAACTAAATCTACTGCTGCTCTTTCCTCCCTCCCCAATTCACTGTCTTTTCTAGTGTCACATATAACTTTTAAAAAACAAGTAACTGTAAAGAAAGGATTGAATTTTTGTAATAGTCCTAATCACTCATATCTAAAATGCATAAAACATGTATCAACTTTTCTCATTAAGTTACAAAAATCAGCTACCCCACATAAGCACTCCACCACAAAATCAGGAATCACTGGTATTCATGAACCACATTTCAAAATAGTGGATTATGGTTGTACACACATACACACACACACACACAAATACCCCACAGCATGAAAAAAAAAGAGAAGGAAAAGGTGAAAAAAGGGGGTGGGTGGGAAAAAATACAGTATAGCTAAATGAAAAGTCAGCCAGTACCTGGAGTTGATATCCCCATGTCCCAGTTGCCCATGCTGCCCATATCCAAATGTATAGACATCTCCATTTTCCATCAAAACCACTGAAACCAAGAGACAGTTTTATATTTTCATTATATACATTTTATATTTATATTTATTTATTACATAATTTTTTACTTTATTTTATTTTATGTGTATGAGTGTTATACCTGAATGTAAGGCATTGTAAGTGTACCCTGTATGTAATGCCCACCGAGTCCAGAAGAGGGTGTCAGATAGCCTGAAACAGGAGTTGCAGATGGTAGTTAGCTACCATGTGGGTACTGGGAACCCAACCTGAGTTCTCTGCAATAACAGCCAGCGCCCTTAAACACTGAGCCATCCTTCCAGCCATCCTCACATTTTATATTTCTATAATAGCTGGACTAGAAAGCAGTGTAATTTTCATGTTTTAATTTTTTGGGGGGGGGGTCTTTTTGAGACAGGGTCTCCCTGTAGCCCCAGCTGCCCTGGAGCTCACTATGTAGACCAGGCTGGCCTTGAAATCACAGAGATCCACCTGCCTCTGCCTTCCGAGTGCTGAGATTAAAGGCATGCGCCACCACACCCCGATATGTTTTAAATTTTACGGTCATTAAAAATACGTACTATAAGACTAGATAAATCTATAGCTAATGAGAAATCAAAATAATTTTAGTTCTAAAAAACATTTTGCAAATCATAAAATGCATACTTTTCATAATACATACTTTAAAACTCTTAAAAACACCGTGGAATAACATTAATATTTAGTAACACACTCTGGTTTAGGTCAACTGTAAAATCTTAACAATGGGTAAGTACATATAAAATACTGTTCTCTGTTATCCAGGCTATTTAGAGGCAGCAGATTGGTTGGAGTACTACACAATTATACATATATATATATATATATCAATAAAAGGTAGAACTTAAGTTTATCACTGTCTTATCAGATAGAAAACATTGATTCAATTTTTAATTTTTATTAAGATTGAATAGTAATAACCTAAGCTAGTCAAGTTGAATGTTGATAATTTACTACAAATTTAATTATTTTATACAGTGTAAGACAATGAAGAAATCTGATGATACACATTTCTCATCCAACATTAATAAGACTGGAGCCAGACGATTTTAGAGCTGAAAAGAATTTCAGGAATTGTTTCACCTTCAGTCATTTCTTGAATTGAGTTATAATGTAAGTATATCAGCAGACAGACTAGAAGTTAGGTTTCTGCACAGTACCTTCTCATCATGCTATAATTTTTAGAGATTCTACAATAAGAAAATCTCATAGATCTGAGAGATACTAATGTTCCTTGGCACACGGTTAGCAAGTCACATTCATCAATACTAAGCAAGTTATGCACGACTGTAAAAATGCAGTTATACCCTAAAGTTCCAGCTGCTACCTGAATGGTGAAATCCACAGCTGACTTGTACTGCTCGGAGCTCACAGTCAAATCGTACAGAGCCTGGAGGGTAAGTTGTAATTTTGCTTGCATCTTTTTCTCCTCTATCTCCACTTCCATCTGTAAATGTTATAATTTATAATTATGCCATTATTCATTGTCAAACTAAGCTTTTAAGGCAGTTTTACTATGGAAGAAAAAAAGAGAAAAATGTTAAAAGGAACAAGCAAGAAGCATCTGTAGTTGTTAGAAGTGACAGATCAAGAAGCTACCTGCAAAGAAGTCAGTTTGGACAGACACATTGGATATTTCTGTTTGCAAAATATCACTAAGGCAGTAAAAATAGAAATAACACCTAGTTATGGATAAAACTCATTAAGCTAATTAGCCATATAATGAAAATGGACAAATAAGATATAGAAATAAAATTTTAATGTAAAACTTAAACTTTGATACGTGAAAATTTAGTTTGCATAAAAAGTAACTGCATGCAAAATCATTTAACAATTATTTTACTTAGTGATACTGTTAGTACTTGCTATTTTAAAAAATTCCTCATAGAATCACGTGACAGACTTCTAAAACGGTTCCCAGAAAGGTTACTTTGTCCATCAGGACTGCAGAACTCAATTGAACTTTAAAATATTTATAAAGACCAAAGAATTTTATTCAGTGTATTGTGTAGTTCAATGGCCTGTTCTCATTCCTTCCTTACTTTGTCTTTCAATATTCTAGTATACGACCTTCTTCCTGGCCCCACCTACTACCACTTATTGAACTTTCTGTCTACCTTTCTTCTTTTTATAATTGCTTCCCCTAAAATGCTTTGGGTCTCTCTACACCACTACATTCTACATTTGATTTAGAATTTTCTGGCATTCTAACCATAGTATTCACATTCCGGAATATAAAAAATTTGAGTTTGGGAATGAGTTAATAAAACAGATAATTTATTTTTCTGAATCAACAACTATACATTGAACACTAAAATATGATCTTTATGTTATCAAGATTCAAATTCATTAACACATAGAATAAAGGAAAATCTGGAAGGAATTTCAAGAGGTCAAGTAGTCTAAACCACTCTATTGTGGCATGACAACACTATAATTATACACGTGTATAGAATATGAAAATCCATCCATAAATTTACAGACACACACTTTCAGTTCTGTATTTTATTGCCCATTTCACACCATTAAACAGAAGAATATTAAATCTTTTAATTTTCATTTCATTATTTCTTCTCATTTAACTTTCTGTAATATTCAGGTAACACAAACTTGACCTACATTTTGGCTTTCATTTCTTTAAGCAAATGACTATCTTTACAAAAAAATTTATGCTTTAAACATTTTTAACTAGAACAGTAAAACCTCACTAATTCAGAATAACACAGAAAGGGTAGGCTTATGTGGCTTACTGAAGAAGTATTAATTATAGAACATTTAAGTAAAAGTTCAATTTTGTTATCTTCAAGCAATATAGATTACAAATGCTACTATAAATAAAATGTGTTCACCCCCATTAGACTTCAAAATAGGACAACATTGCATTAGAATGTACCATAAACATGAAAGTCCTTTAACATACAAGAATTAATTGCTGGACCCAGAGGTTGAAGGCCCATTGAAAGAATCCTTCATTTCTTGAGCCCTTGGTTTGAAAAGCTATTGATTTTAGACAGGTTTCCCCTTAAAAGCATGACCCTGAAATTCAGAGAAGAAATTATTTTGAAATTTTCACTCAAAAAAAAAAAATCACAAATACTACATCTGAAGTTATGACAAATTCTGAATTAGTGAGAGGTTTTACTATAATAGGATAAAGAATGATCCTCTCTTGCTAAATTTTCTAATGTGGGTTTGTCAGTTAAAAAAAAGAAAAGGTTAAATTGAAAAATATATCAACATTTAGTTTTACTGCAGATAAAATACAGGCTTTGTTCAAAGTCTTCTCACTTCGGAAGACAGTAGAAAGGTTAAATATATGCATGGTCTTACATGAAAAGGACTATATACTTCCAAAGTAATCCAAAGATTACTTAAATGAAACACCAGATGTATAGAAATTTTATACCTTTTCACAATTGGTAAAAATATACAATTACTAAAACCAAGTATGATTAAAATAACTAGTTGTTTTCACATAGTTTTTACCAAACATGAAACATTTCAAATTTTATTCCATTTTATAGAAATATTTTATGTCTTGTTAGAAGCTTTTACCTTTGAATGTGACATTTTTATCCTCCCTTGAGTTGGAGACTAACACAGATATAATCCCACAAAAGAGATATAGCATCAGAGAAAGAGAATTTTTTAAAGGTCTAATAATTTAAAAAATTAAATAAAACCAGTATGATTAAAAGAAAGATAGCTATCATTTAGAGGTCAAAATTCTACTAGAAACATTTTGTTGAGAGCTTATGCACACACCCTGTTATCTGTTTAACACCATACCTCAGATATTATAAAATCACTTCAGATTATGAAAATATTAGTTAAAAAAAGGGGGGGTCTTGATCATTGGCAGAATTTTGAAAAACACATAAATACAATGTACATATCTATCATCTACTATCTATCTATCTATCTATCTATCTATCTATCTATATCTGGCCCTTGATATAAAGTCATATACTTTCAGCTGGGCATGGAGGCACATGTCTTTAATCCAAGCACTCAGGAGGCAGAGGCAGGAGGATCTCTGTGACTTCAAGGCCAGCCTGGTCTACATAGTGAGTTCCAGGACAGCTGGAGCTATAGGGAAGCCCTGACTCAAAAAGACCCCCCCCCCAAAAAAGTCACATACTTTCAAATAATTTAGAAATGTATAAAAGTATGTGAAAAAGAAATAATAAGCAGCTGAAATGCAGTGAAAGTCAGAAATCCACAAGTGAAATTCAGCAAGATGAAATACGCTCAAGCTCATTATGCAGAAAGTATTCATAAACAGCAAAAATATTTAAATTTGTGCTGTAGAAAAAACAGAACTGAATGATCTTATAATTGGCCTTTTAAGAATGAACACATCTGTATTTTTCTAATCTTATGTTCGTATGCATCATGTGGTATTAAAACTAAAAGCTATGAAATCTTGGCACATATGTATCTAAAATACTATATCTATCTATCTATCTATAAAATACTATATATTTCTTGTGTGTACATATCTGTGTACAATTCAGAAGAAAGACAACATATAAAGGTCTATAAAATTTAAGTTCAATTTTTACTTAAAACCATACTTTTTTCAACTAATTTTAGCCATACATACTACAAAAACGATCATACAATGCAATGCTATGAGCAAAATCATTAAAACAAAGCCAAAGAGCAGCCGCAGCTGCAAATACTAAATACTTGGGTTTGTGTAAAATTCTCAAAATCACAATGGATCAGTGCCTCCATTAGACTGATCAGACTGAATGGTATAAGGACTGGACACCAGACCGTTTATCTCAGCTTTCCCACCTATAAAAAAACAGCAACAATGGTGCACACCTCACAAGATTCTTAGGAGAATTAAGCATAATAATGCATGGAAAGAATTCAATCAAATATTCAATCAAATATTCACCATTCTTGTTTGCTTTAGCCAGTATAGCAGTCCCATGACACAGGTAATCTTTTACCATGTTACTAAACCTTAAGGGGTTAAGTGACTAAATTAAGTTACTTAAGAGGTTAAGTAACCAGTCCGAAGTCATAAATGGCACAACAAAATTTCAATTTAAATATAAATAGGATTCGTGGATTTTTCCTCCATCAAGTCATAGGCATCTTGCATTTTTGGTAAAAATAAACTAATTACATATTTAATAAAATTGCAAATTTTGTACCATCAGGAGAATTCCAAAACAGAAAGCAAAAAGTGCAACTAAAAGAGTTAAAGCTAGTTAGTATTCATGGATGATTTTTATGTGCAAAGACTCTGTGTGTGTGTGTGTGTGTGTGTGTGTGTGTGTGTCTTAGCAATACAAATTACAACTTATCATTTGTATTTTAAAAATAAAGACAATGAGGCTAAAGAGACAAATTTATGAACAGCCAGGTAGTTGGAATAAATTAAAGGTTTAGGATGAAAACTGAGTCCTAGTTTCAAAGGTCATAATATTTCCATTATACTGTACTACTCCCAAACAGAAGACAGTGTAAAATACACCTATATGTTTAACAAAATGCCTTCAGAATTCCTCATCAGTCAATTTAAAACAGATCTCAAGACTATTTCTAAAACAATTAAGATGTTCCTAAGTATGTATTCCCTATCAAAACTTTTCTATGTAAGGTGTTAAGTAGCTGGAAGAAATGTTAATGCAGGAATCTTTTTAAACCATATTTATGACCCCATTTTCAAATAACTTATTAAATGTGACACAGAATTCTACTCATTGACTCAGCCTTATACTTTTTTTTTTTTTTTTCTGGTCTCTAGTCAAAATTTGCTATTCCATGGCTGTTTCTGAATTCTTTCCAGTCAGCCAGAAGCTCTTCAAGTGTCCATCTTAGAAATCACTGTTGTTAATAAAAACCACAGTTATTACCCTTTTAAAGAGCCATAGGGCAGAAAATGTTAATTGTTGTCATCCTAGTATCTGCACTAGGAACATAAACATAAGACAGAACATAACAATCAGTCAGCAAATTTCTCAGTTTTAAAACAATTATATAAAGGAA
>NW_008358662.1:1020847-1023075 GCF_000622305.1 Nannospalax galili | reverse complement strand
ATATGTGAGAAGAAATATATTCATACATACCTGAATAAATAAACCTGGTTCTACATTGTAATACTACAAAGTACATCCTTTCCAAAGAGATCATTACAACCATGCAAATAAATCAATGGCACATAAATGTGATATAAGACTAGCTTTTTTGTTTTGTTTTGTTCTTTGAAACAGGGTGTCTCTATAGCCCCAGATGGCCTGAACTTACTATGCAGACCAGACTAGGCTCAATCTCACAGAGATCTGCCATCCTCTGCTGAAATTAAAGGTGTGCACCACCATGCTCACCAAGATTAGCTTTTTAAATTTTTTATTTTTATTGTTAATTATGTGTATATGTATCTCTGTGTGGGTATGTGCAAGTGAGTACAAGTGACTGATGAGGCCAAAATTGGGTGTTGGGTCACCTGGAGCTAGGAATGAAACTTGGGTACTCTACCAGAGCAGTATTCAATCAACCACTGAGACATGTCTGCAGCCCTAATACTAGCTTTTGCTTAGTAGTTTCTATAGCTAATAATTATATGACACTGGAAAAAGTACTATTAAAATCTACAATTTTGGTCTTTATTTAATGTTTTACCTAAAACTCTAGGTAGTCTTAGAAAAAAATATCATTTTTATATAATTTAAGAGAAACAGAAAAATCTGCTCTAATAGTGGTATACCAGAAATTCTGACAATACAGTGAATTTATATATATATATATTATACAATTTATATAGCTCATTTCAAACATTGCTCTATATATTTAAATATATATGATGCTGTTAGATTACTCAGTAAATAAAGCAAACACAATTCTTGCTATAGCAAATTATATTACATTTAAAACACTCAAATTGCTGGGCATGGTAGTGCATGCCTTTAATCCCAGCACTCAAGAGGCAGAGGCAGGCGGATCTCTGTGAGTTCAAGGCCAGCCTGGTTTCCATAGTGAATCCAGGCCAGCTAGGGCTACAAGGGAGACCCTGTCTCAAAAAAAAAAAACCCTCAAATTATATTTCTACAGAATATATGTTGAGTTTTAAACACTGTTCTTTTACTAAAACCAGAAATTTTGTCCATTTTTGTTTTGTTTTTGCTTGGAGTTGTCAACTGACAAGTTGAGACAGGTAGATAATAAAACTGATCCTACCATACTACATATCAAAAGTCTTTTGTAAAAGACAGATTATAAGTTTCTCAGCAAAGGAAAATAAAAGTAATATAAACATTAATTGAATAGCCTGTCCATACAATATATTTTTTAAAACTTCCACCTGACTTTAGGCCTACTCAGGCATTTTAGAAAACAGCAACTGTATGTTAGACTTATCAGTGAAGAGTGTTTGGTTTATATGTCAGAATTCAAGTAATAATTTACACATAAATTACAATCTCTCTGCATTAAATTTCTTCTTGATGTTAGCTGAGTCACAACTGGTGGTTTAAAACATATATAAGCATGACTTGCCCAAGGTACATGCAATCTCAAACTACACAGAGTCTAAGCATAGACATGGAGTGGGTAAGATATTCCAACCCAAACTAAGGAACTTAGGGCAACTGATGGCTGCTGGGAAGGGGAGAGACAGTCTCTTACAAGGATGGGACTCCTGATAGGTTAATCAGGCTCCAGTGGATAGCCCCACACTAAAGGACTCTTGGGGACACATATCAGGCTCTATAGGCCATATTTTATATTTATATATAAATAAGAGTATATTAAATTGTGTGGGAGGTACAGAGAGTTGTGAGGCTTTTAATACCATCAAATTATATTGTATGAAAATCTCAAAAGTTCAATTAAAAACTTAAAAATATATATAAGCATGTTTTGTTTTTAATTAGTCCAAAACATTGGGCTCCAAGGACAAACAATGCATAAATAGATTCCTAGTTCCTCACACATTTGGTTAGAACTCTGACCTATCTAGGACAAAATAATCCTGTTTAAAAGCTTTACTCTCTGTTTATATCTGTTTCTACATGGCCTTCAAAGTATTTATATATTCCTATTATAAAATTTAACATTAAAATAGCAGAAAAATATAATGGGAGTTTTAACATTTTCTATATTTGCATTTAATACTTTTGTTAATGTTAAAGCATATAAGCGGCATTTAAAAAGGACTAAAATACTCCATCATAATCATCAAAGAACAGATAATCAAAAATAAAAAAATAGAAAGTAATGATATTTTTCTACCTTTTCTAAGCTTTACAGAACTTTAAAATGAAAAAGA
>NW_008358662.1:1009487-1020711 GCF_000622305.1 Nannospalax galili | reverse complement strand
CACTGACAAAAAAAAAGAAAGAAAAAGAGGGGGGGGGGAGAGAGAGAGAGAGAGAGAGAGAGAGAGAGAGAGAGAGAGAGAGAGAGAAGTCATGACAGTATACTTTCAGCATGTCCTTTCTCCTCAGGCTATGATAGAAGCAAAGCAGAAGAATCAGATTTGTGCATTTCCCCAGAGACAAAATTCAGATGGGTGGAAGAAACTGGGAGAGCATCCCACCTAGGTGATAAGGAAGACCAAATACCTTTGTGCTTGTCCCGTTTATGCTTTAGCTGTGCTGGATGGGATCTGAGTCTGGCTAGAGCCTGTTCTCGGTGGTTCATAAAAATAGGACCAGCAAGTACAAGGGGGCCTGAGGAGAAACATTTTGTATGTGCATAGAAAAGCTCACAAAATGAAAACTCTATAATGAACAAAAATAATTAAAACTAAAATGCATGAGAAAATTTATTTTTTTAACTGTTTTGGATATTTTAATTTCTTCCAATTTTCCTCCTTCAAAAGCCCCATTCCCAACCATCACCTATTTACTATTCCACACATTACTATATTAGATACAGTTTATAAAGTAGAAAACCCATCTTTCACTCTTATAATAGTCTCAGATAATCAAAAACTTCTACTAAAATAACTTTGAAAGTATTTTCCAATATAATATATTAAAGATTAGTAAACCATATATTTATTCAAAATAAGTTTTCATTTTGAAATAACGAAATGCAACTGATTTTTAAGTTAACCAATAGCAAGGTGTTTCAGTTATTTTCAGGTTGTATGTCAGCTTTCCTACAAAATAACATTAAAAATGTTACTGACATTTCTACCTGTTATGAAAGAATTACAAACACTACATGTTCAAAAGCACATAAAAATTTCTCTGAGGGTATGCAGACACAATGTGTATTTTGTAAACATACATGTGGAAACAAGGATAACTTGAGCTGAGCTTCAAACTGAGAGTGGAAAGACATATCGAATTCAAGTAACATTTTGGGGACATTAACCGTCTTTCATTAAGCCATCGCTATACAAAACATAATCACACATATTAAGAGCTATTGTCACTTATACAGTCCTTAAGGGAAAAAAATCTAGTCACAATAGTTTTAATAAAATTTTAAAATTATTTTCCTTGTGAACATTTAACTTGAAAAGAAAAATGAATCTGAATTAAATTTTTAGTTTTTCCTTTTAGAAGTACAATTATCTTGAGTTTTAGCAACTTTAACAATGATTTCAAAGTTTAAAACACTCTAAATTTGAGAGTTACGTTACCAGTATTTGAAAAGATAATTATGAAAGTATATAAACACTGAACATTTTTAGTAAAGCATTATTTAGTGATTCCATGGTCTTCACTTTAATTTTTCTAATAATGGAAAAATAGACACTACAGTGTTACAACAAATTTGACAAATAGCAGATTGAGTATATAGTATTCTTCAGGAAACATAAAAAAAATAAAGAAAATATTTCAATCACATTTCTAGACATTGACAAAAAGACAAGTAGTGTCAACACATGAAAAGTCAACAACAATATTTTCCATGCTTACTATCAGTAAAAACAAACAAATTTGACAGCAGAAGAATTAACCACTATTTCCTAGTAACCAGAGTAAATTTAAATAGAGTTCTATTTCTAATGGAAGTAAAGTTTACACATTTCAAATATGAACTAAATATCTTATTTCTTCATCAAGTTTAACCATGAATGATTTAAAGTAGAAAATATAAATTAAAAATATTTCCAATATCACAAATGAATACTGAAGTAATAACAACTTAGGATAAAATAGTAACCTTACTTTTCTGATTTGGGGATCTGATTGCAATATCATTTTTCCTAGAAAAATACAACTATTAATTCCTTAATTAGCTTCTCACTAAATTTAACCTTTTAAGACTCTTCTGATGTACAAGGACCATGGTCAATCATGCCTAGAAACACAGATCTGAAATACTACTGTATTCCATGTACTAAAAGAACTTTTCTTATATATATATATATATTTCAATCATTAATTTATTCACCCATTTTCTTTTTTCTATGTAGAAGATGCTAGGTATCATGATTATATAATGATAAAGACAGAGTGCCCCCCCTTGGAAAGTGGAAATGAAAACAAAGGTCTGTATTATATTGCAATAACTGAAATAAAACTGTGTATCATTAAAGATGGAAAACAATCAGTTCAATTTGGTTGAATCACAGAAGTTTCAATGATGTGGAATTTAACAAGAGAAATGGAAAGGAAGCTATTCCAGTTAAAAGAAAAGACTCAGCAAAACATAAGAATGTTAAACAATATTGTACAGTCACTAATAAACCATAGAGCCAAACATAGAGTTGTGAGAAATTAGTTTTGGGAGGTACAAAACCCCAGGTATTTAAAACCTTCTGAATGGGGGGTTGGAAAGATGGCTCAGCAGTTAAGAGCACTAGCTGCTCTTACAGAGGACCAGGGTTTGATTCCCAGCACCCACATGGTGGCTAACAACCGCCTGTAACTCCAGTTTTAAGGGATCCAACACCTTCTTCTGACCTCCGCAGGCAGAGCACAACATGGGTGCACTTTTACACATACAGGAAATACACTCATACACATAAAATAAAAATAATAAATAATATATATTTAAAAAAAACTTTTTTCTCTGAGATGACTGATATACTTCTGTAATTCAAGCACTTAGAAGGATCATAAGTTCCAGTCCAGTCTGGACTATATGTACTAACCTACTATCATCACCAAACATTTATGGCTTGGTACATGATAGACATTTTTATAATTATTTCTAATATATACTAACATTCCTAGTTAGGTAGGCACAGGTGTTACTCTATTTATAAATAAGGAAACTGAGGTTCAGGGAAGTTAAATTCCCAAGGTCTTCTATAGTTGGTATGAGAAGCCACGACTGGATCAATAGCTCAGAACCCATATTCAGAGTCATGCAGCATAGCAAGGCTAACAATGCAAATGAGTATCCAATTGAGATTCTTAGAGTGACAACAGGATTAAGAAATATGCTTGCACTGTCAGAAGCATGCCACACAGGGACTCATTGTACTTACTGCTCACAACCTGAAACCTTGAAATGACACTCATGGAAAAAAGAACAGACACATTTAAAGTATTCCTTACAATATAATGAAGAAAAGAAATATGGCATGACATCATTAATATAGTTAGTCATCTGTTAGTTCTGGTGACTAAGAGACTTCTTAAGAATTCCAATGAACCTTACTTAATAGAGTTAGGTCCAGAGGATTAATATATAAATCAACTCCATGTAATTAAAAAAAAAACTACTATCACAAAGCACTGAATTAAATTTGTAAATGAACAATAGTGACATCTAAAAAGGAAATTTAAGGAAAAAAAATGTCATCTGGGAGGTCAGTCACCCAAAACTTTAAATCAAAGACATGGTTCCTATTTGTTTGTTTATTGAAACAGGGTCTCACTATGTGGTCCTAGCTGAACTTGAACTTGCTATATAGACTAAGTTGGTCTCAAACTCACAAATCCACTCATCTCTGCCTTCCCAGTACTGGGATTAAAGTGTAACCAAACCTGGCTAAAGTTCCAAATTTTCATCAGAGCACTGTTTCCTTGTTTCCTTCCTTCCTTATTCCCTCCCTTCCTTCTTCTCCTTCCCCCAATTCCTTCTTTCCTTTCTTCCTTTTAGTGGATAGGAGTGGTGGTTTCAAATGCACATTTCATTTCATTTCATTTCATTATATACAGTTTGTGTCATAAACTATAATTAAACTGTACCAGTAAGCCTGAGGCTTACTTACAATGATTTAATAGAAGAGCTAGGTGCTAAAATGTTAATCAACTTTGAAACAACAAATACAGACCTGACTTAAGATACAATGGGAAAGATAAGTGAGGCAAAGTAATTTAACATACTCAAATCCTCAAGGCCCTGAGTTGTAAACAAGGGTTTAAGTCCATCACTAATGACCAAGTATGTGTGGCTGCTGGAACATTAAAATTTTGACATTACTGCTCTTATAAGAAAAAACAATCTTCTCTAGCATAGTGCCCAAGAAGGGCACTAAACCACTGTGCATGTAATCTGTTTCCAAAATTACTAGCCCAGAAATTTGCTTTATTAGATCCAAAAGAGTGTGCTATAGAAGGTTGATGAACAAACTCAAAGCACTGACCTGAAGCACTGGGTTTCACACTTTAAGCACCATCAGAATCACCTGAAAAACCTATTGAAAAGATTTTGCTAGGCTGTACTCTCCAAGTTTTAGATTCAGTAGGACTGGGGAGGTGCCTGAGAACAGGTACTTCTAACAAGGTCCATTTTGGTTCATTGCACTAAGTGCTTTGCTCTACTTTGCATTAAACCTATGAAATTAGTGGGATTTGTAGGTCAATTCATGACTTAATCTAACATTTTCAAAGAAGGAAAAATGAGTAGTAAAGAGGTAATAAATAACTTTAAACAAAAAGTATCTCAATTTCCATGTTACAAGATCTACAAGAAAAATTAAACACTTTTAAAGAAGCATTTAATGTGCAGTTTCCCACATATTTATATACTTTAAGTAAGAACAGTACATACGTGAATCTCATTAAAATATTTTAAAGGCAATGATTTTATATAAACAAAGCCAAACAACAGCAAATATTCACTGCTTCAGTCAACACTGCATATAAAATTCTATGAAGAGCAATCTATATATTCCAAGTATACAGTTCATAATTTAAGTTTAATAGATTTACCAGGTAAATGACTAGAAAAAATTCATAATGATGTTACCATAGTTTTACAAAAAAAAACACATAAAATGATAACAGAGTTATCTCATTTACCAAATGTCCTGTCATTTCTCATAAATATATGTTATACAGTATAAATACCTCCAATTAAGAATTGGTCTAAAAGCAATAATATTACAAACTTGTTAACAATCTATCTTAATTTTACAAAGATTTTGTTGGATAAAAATAACTTAGTACTGTAATATTTATCTCTGCTTATTGGATACATATTAAAATACCAGTTATATACAACTAGCATTCATTGTATTTTCAGGTAAACAAATGGTCATAAACAATGAGGAAACTATACACAAGACACCTTCCTTGCAACTCAAATATGCAGAGTTTTCAACTCACTCTTTATGTTTATAAACAATCTCATTTCTAAAAAAGATACATAAAAGCACAATCATTTACTGGACTTCAGGAAAGCATGGTAAAATTATGTTCAAATGACAATGATCATAAATGACCAAGAAAAGAGAACTAGAAAGCCCAGGTTAAAATGAATTTTGTTCCATGGTCAAATATAGATAAGTCCAAAGTTGGGCTAAAGGATCAGTTCTTAGGACTTGTACTTTTTAAAATTGCCATTGCTAATAGTACTTAATATTTAGCAAATGGCACAATTCTTTGTTGAGACAAGAGTTTCACATTATGCAGGCCTGGAACTTGTAGCAACTCTCCTGTCCCAGACTCCGAAGTGCTGAATTTATAGGTAAGACCCACCACACCCAGCTAGATGGGTCAACTTAAATCATAAACATTCTACTTAATTAAATATGTCACTAGTACAATTATAAACACCATAAATATTTTCATGTGCTATAAAATACTACTTTTAATAATTTTTTCCAAATCTGGGCATTCTGTAAATTTCTCAATTGTCTCAGTATAAGGTAATAAAGTTTCCCTACACCTTTTCTCTGTAGCTAAATCTTACCTCTTACATCTTCTAATCTGTGTCTTCTGATGACACGCTGTCGTTTTTCTTCCTGTCGTAACTGAAGATGTTCTTCAATGTTAACTCCAGGTACTGGGACAGCTGGATAGTCAGCCAAAATAATAAAAACAATATATGCTATATAATATGAATATATAACAGCTGTGGCTATATGAAATTCAAGAAACTAAAAGTCAGCAAAAAAAATGATCTAAAACTCAAAATAGTTTTATTGCAAGAATTCTTAGTACCAAAGGGAAAAGGAATGTCACCAATGGTCAACATCGGCTACCAACAGAGCAACACTGCATATATTAATCATTATCTTAAAAATGCATGTATAATAGAAATTATTTTAACAGCTAGAATTATTGAGTTGAGGAAAAGATATTCAACACAAATAATTAAATTACCTAAAAGGAGGTCTAAAGGAATCATTTCTTTTACTGCATCAAGAATCCCTCTTTGTCGTGCCTCTTGACCATCCAACTCTCTTGCACAAGCCTTGCAACACCCACACACGGCACAGCCTGATTCTCCAGAACCACAACCACAGATCCTATGTAGAAACAAAAAACATAAAAAGGTTTAACTGAAATCCTTACTATCTTTTCTTAACATTCTTTTCTATAAATCCTCTTCTAATTTCTGAAATTTTAAAGAAAAAAATTTAAATTTAAACTTAAAATTTTCAATTTAATTTTAAAGAAATTAAAGAAAAAAGTATGAATTTATCAATAAATAATTAAAAATAAGAATTTTTAAATCTCCTAATGGGCATAGTTGATATATCTCTATATAAAATACAAATACATTCTGTTACTATTAACAACATTCTCCTAAAAGTTTGCTCAGTTAGCAAAGTGCCACCAGCTTTAGCAGGAAGTGCCTAGATAGGCTGGTGGCTAGCAAACAAGCATCAACATTGTCTCCCAGAGAAGATAAGGGAGGTTTCAGCAGCATTCAGTGAGGAAGGCAATTATCACCATCAAACACTATGAGACCCCTACCTATTTTTGATATACTATCATCTCTCATATTCTCTGTTCATAGTGTCTAATTATCTGGCTCCATGCTGCTTCTTTGTTCCTCTTTGTGCCTCTTGGTCACACATTTCATAAAGTGTGTGATCAGTCCTTCTAAATTTCTACCAGCCTTGTCAAGCTCATGATTACAAAGATTTGTAGACGTACAAAAACAAGATTTATCTGGTAGCAGTTTCAACAACATGACTAGGTATCCTGTGAAACTCATAGCTTCTAAAAGCCAGGATTACTGACAATTTAGAGGATCATGTATTTCACTGTGAAGAGTGTGACAGAATATGTCCTTTTGAATTTTCCATTGACATTATTTAAAAAATAACATTTGTAACACTGGTTTTCTTCAGTTTCTCTAAAAAACTGAAATGGAGAGAATGCTCATTCTATGAGCTGAGACAACCAACTCAGACACACAACCTAGGAGGAAATACCAACCATAGCCTTTATGCAACTGAGGCAAACATAATGAAACACTAGCACACTAAATTAAACAGCATATTAAACAGAAATGTACCATGACAAAGTGAGATTCACTCCTGAAATGCAGTTCTGAAATATCAGTGTTATATATCACACTAACAGAATGAAGGAAAAAATATATATCTATACAAATAAAGCACTTGACAAAAGTCAACATAATTGCATTATTAAAAAATTCAGAAAACTAAGACTAGAAGGAAATACTTCAACACAATAAAAGCCAAATATGAACAACATTCAATGGATTATTATCCTCAATGATGAAAAACTGAAAGCTTTTAAAATTACATTTTCCCCTTTTCTCCTTTGATAACACCAGTTTCCTATGGCTCCACCTCCCTTGAGCTCCTTGTTCCTGGTATAGCCCTCCCTTCCCCCTCCCATTTAGATACCCCCATTTTTATCCATTTCTCCCTTAGTAACACCTGTTTCCTACTGTTCTTCTCTCTCAGGTTTTTTCTTTCCCTTTATCACCCTGGTTCCTTTTCATTATTCTGGTTCCTGCAGTTACATCTGGATTTGGTGCTAGGATGACAAATTACACATATAATATCTTGACATGAGTCCATGTCTATAACTAAAGGCTACATAATAAGAAACAGTGCCAGACAGGAGAAACCTTCCTTTGAGTTGTTGGCCAGGGTGGCCCAAGAGACTCCCAAAATTACACAGGCTATTGCCATAACACTTGATTGCCTCACAGAATTTGAAGGTAAGACAAAACTACTACTGAAGACAGAACATACTTCAGAAAAAGGATTTGGTGCAATGGAGATGGAACTGACCTGGAAGCCACTTCCCCTGAAGGCGAGCTCTCATAGCTTTGGAGAGCACTAAGAATGTGCCAAGGGAAAACATCAATAGATGGTCCAACACCAGCTTCAAGACCAAATAACCACATCAATGGCCAGCACAGCATACACCTTTGGTGCAGTAGTGGCACTTTTATCTTGGGAGCAATCAACAGCTACCTAATTGGACTATAAGCTCGCTCAATGCAGGAAACTCGTGTGATCCTTTAACCATAACCAAATACACATGGCTGGAGAGGTCATAGATCTTAGAGAAAACCCCAAGACTGTCACATTCCTAGACTAATATAATTCCTTACTATGTGCAAAATATGTATCCTTATATTTACAGAAAAAAATACTAGTCACCACTCATCAAAGCTTTCTTTGCACCAGACAGAGACTATTACCAAGTATCACAACTGGTTACACACATTGTCTATGAGTTGCCCAGGCCTAAGTGACTCTACACCTAAGGCTCATAGAACATAGAACAGGAGTAAAGAGGATACTAATGAATCTCTCAGTTCTCATAAACGAAGCTCCCTCATGCAACAGAGGGCCAGGAACACAAAAGATCACAAATGGCCAAAGCATAGAGATTAAGAGTCTGCAGAATGCTGGTTCATGGACAGGACTCCTATATTAAACTTCACCCACCAAGGGCTCAGGGAGCATTGTGGAAGAGGGAGTGGAGAGATGGTAAGAGCCAGGGAGGGGGTGCACAACCATATGGAAATAGAGTCCTACAAGCTCCTGGGACCCTGCTCATATGAATCTACAGCAATGGTGTCAGCATACGTAAGTCCCATGCAAACACAATCAGACAAAAACCCAGAATAGAACTGGGGAAATGGACATCAGACCCCAATTTTAGCTGAAGAAATACTGGCAACTGATTAATGCCAGGTGAGGAAGAGCTGATCTTCCTAAAGCAAGGGACCCTATATAAGCTGACTAGACCTAAGTAGATGAACTTGCACTGAGGAATGTCTAGGGACACTAAATACACAATAAGCCTTAACACAAATGACAGAATGTATGAAATCCAGTGAGGGGGAGGGTTATGGGATGGTACTAGTGGGGAAGGGAGTATAAAGAAGATTAAGATTGACACGTTCTGTATGAAATACACAAAAATTCAATAAAAAACAAATTTTAATTAAAAAAGGTAAAATTATCTTTCTCTACACATATGAATTTATACTTAGAAAACTCTGAAGATTCCATACACCTTAAAAAAATGTTAGAACAAGAATTCAGCAAGGTAAAAGGATACAAAGTCAGAGCTGGAGAGATGGCCCTGTGGTTAAGAGTACTGGCTGCTCTTGCAGAGGACTCAGGTTCAATTCCCAGCACCCACATTGTAGCTAACAACCATCTGTAACTTCAGTTCCCGGAGATCTGATGCCCTCTTCTGACCTCTATGGGCACTGCACAACATGGGTGCACTTACATTCATGCAGGTGTTACACTCATACACATTTTAAATACAATAATGAGAAGAAATAAAATATTTTTTAAAAGGATACAAAGTCAACATGTGTGACAGTTGCACTTCTTAACATTGACAATGAACAACTGCAAAGACAACTGCAACAAGAAGTCCATTTACAATACCATAAATGAATAAAAATAAAGTAACTAATTTAACCAAGGAGGTGAAAGAATTCCACAATGAAAATCACAAGATACTGGTAAAAGAAATGAAACAAATTAGTGGAAAGCAGATCCCAAGTTCAAAGACTAAAAGACTTAATATTGCTAGATTTTAAGTACCACCCAAAGAAATCTACAGATTCAATGCACTCCTATAAAAACTCCAAAGATACTTCTGATAGAGGTAAAAGAACATATTCTAAAATAATAAAGAACTCCTGTTAACCTTAAATGTCCAAACAATATAGACAATGTACAAATTATGCTTCCTATTTCAAAAATGACAAAGCTACAGTAATCTGAAATGTGAATGATGCTGGCAGAAAGCAAGGATTATAGGCCAAGGGGGTAGAATAGAAAGTCCAGATAAATGTGACCCTTTAAAATTTTTCTAGAAGAAGATAATTCATGATGTACCAATGATTTCTTGGGCATGACAATGATTCCTTGGATTTGGCAAGGTTTTTTTTTTTTTTTTTTACATAAGATACCAAAGGCATAAGCAACGGCAGCAACACAAAAATAGACAAATAGGACTTCATGAAAATTAAAGATTTTTTTGCATCAAAAATCAGTATCAACAGAGTTAAAAGTTCACAGATATAATTCATTTCAAATTATGTACAACAGATTAACATATAGAAAATATAGGCAACTCCTAAAAATCAACAGCAAAAGAATAAACAATTTAAAACGAGGATTAAAGATTTGAATTGACATAGTTAAGAAACAAGTGAAAAATGCTTAATTAACATAACTATTCATTAGGAAAACTCAAATTAAAAATATAATGAGGTGGGCATGGTGGAAAACACTTAAAATTTTTTTTATTTATTATTTTTATTTTATGTGTATGCGTGTATTGCCTTTGTGTAGGTTAAGTGCACCCATGCCGTGCAATGCCCACGAAGGACAGACAAAGCTGTCGGATTCCCTGGAACTAGAGTTACAGACAGTGTTAGCTGCCATGTGGGTACTGGGATTCAAACCCAGGTCTTCTGCAAGAACAACCAGTGTTCTTAACCGCTGAGTCATCTCTCCAGCCCTGGAAAACATTTTTTTTTTTTCTTGTCTTTTTGAGACAGGGTCTCCCTGTAGCCCCCAGCTGTCCTGGAACTCACAATGTAGACCAGACTGGCCTTGAACTCACAGAGATCCACCTGCTTCTGTCTCCCAAGTGCTGGGACTAAAGGCATGCAGAAAACACTTTTAATCACAGCACACAGGAGGCAGAGGCAGGCAGATCTCTGTGAGATGGAGGCCAGCCTGGTCTACATAATGAGTTCCATGTCATCTGGGGCTACAGGGTGACTCAAAAAAAAAAAAAGAGGGAAGCCTATAATGAAGAATGGACTTGCATACCTCAGGGAGTCTTGTAATCCAAACAAGCAAGCAAGCAAGCAAACAAGACAAATACTAGTGAGGATGTGGAGAAACTGGTCTATCTGTATACTATTGGTGGGAATGTAAAGTGGCAGTTGTGGAAAACAGAAGTGTCTCCAAAAATTAAAAAGATAAATAT